>NC_069004.1:32150308-32161124 GCF_001194135.2 Octopus bimaculoides
TATATATATATATATATATATATATATATATATATGTACACACACATGCATACATACATCGAATGGTTATGGGGGTCCAGTGGAGTAAAATAGGAACCAAACGGGTTCATAGGCACAAAACGGTTGAGAAACTCTGATCTGCACCGTATGTCCACGGGTACATATTTTAACAGAATGTCGATGGCACGTCCGGTAAGTTCACCGTCGTCAATTCAGTATTTTTTTTTCTTGTTTTTATTTTTTTTTTTTAAATAAAATAGCTTTTAACTATTAATGGCGAGATACTATGGATATATTTTCTCGGCGAACTTTCCTCGCGGATACGATACACACACGCAACACACGGGCTTCTGAATTGCTATGTAGGGGAGTTAACTCCTTCCTCTTTCTAATAAGAATTACGTCAGCTTCACTTCAATATCTCCGAGACGTTGGTGAAAATATGGACGTGTGCTTTATCCCATAGGTTCCCAGAGTGGGCGCTACCGCCCCCCGGTGGGCGTTGAGAGGGTCCAGGTAAGCGCTGGTGTCTAAGGGGGCGGTAGAGAAAAAGGAAGCATTGGATGGGGGGACGCTTATGAATATATAATATTATAGTATTGTATACAAATTATATGAAATATTAAATATTAAATGATTCATAGTTTATATAGATTAGTTAAATATCGAATTTTTATTTATACATACGTATGTACATAATATATCTTTTAACTCTTACTTGTTTTTGTCATTCGATTGAGGCCATGCTGGGGCACTGCCTTGAAGTTCGAACAAGTTAACCCCAGTAATTATTTCTTTAAAGTCTACTGCTGGACTGCTCCATGACATGGACGTAAACAAACCAACACTGGTTATCAAGTGGTAGTGTGAAGCAAACACACACACACACATATATACAGGGTGTTCAAAACGTCTCTCCGCAGTAAGTATTTTTATTGCAAACTAAATATTTATAAGATGGTATAAGAAGACTGAAAGAATATATTAGACTTTACAAGACTTTAAAAAAACTTTATAAGAGGTATTGAAAGTGTCGTCCTTCATTTTCAATACAGAAGTTGACTCTTCTACACATGTTTTGAAATACACCTTGGAGAGTCTGACTCTTGAAGAGTCGGAATGAAAACAATTCACTGCGGAGAGACCTTTTGAACACCCTGGATATATATATATATAGTTTTCTTAATAATTAAACAAATTACACAACAGAAAATTCGTTGCTAATTCCTCATCAGTCAACGTCCAAAAGATTCTTACAATTTCTTGACAGCTTCTTTCAGTTTCCAAGAAATGAATCCACTCACAAGACTTTTGGTCAGTCCAGGACAACAGTAGAAATCACTTGCTCAAGGTGCCATACAGTGGGACTGAACCCAGAACCATGTGGCTGAGAAGCAAGGTTCTCAACCACACAGCCATACCTGTGCAATATATATATATATATATATATATAGGTGCAGGACCAACTGTATGGTTCTGGGTTCAGTCCCACTGCATGACACCTTGAGGCAAGTGTCTTCTATTTTAGCCTAGGACCAACCAAAGCCTTGTGATTGGATTTGTAGACGGAAACTGAAAGAAGCCCGTCGTGTATATGTATGTATGTACGAATGTATTTGTGTCTGTTTGTCCCCACCAACATCACTTGACAACCGATGTTGGTGTGTTTACATCCCCATAACTTAGTGGTTCGGCAAAATAATCTGATAGAATAAGTACTAAGCTTATAAAGAATAAGTCTTGTCCATAGTCAAATGACTGAAAGTAGTAAAAACAATACACACACACACATGCATACTCAGGTGCTAATATGTCTGTGTGGGTCAGGAATTTGCCACAAGATGCCTAACCCCTGGTCTTCCTTCAACTAAAGCAAGGGTTCTCAACCAGTTTTTACCTATGGACCCCTTTGATTACTATTTTATTCTGGTGGACTCCCATAACCATTTGATGTTTAAAAACTAGTTTTATAGAAACTTCTTTCAAAAAAATTCCCATTTCGTTTTGCACACATTAACTCAAGTGGGTTGAACTATGGAAAACGACAGAGAAAGAACCCTCACAGTTGTTTCTTGCTATACACTCTAATACATACATCCAAAAAGGCGGTAAGCTGGCAGAAACGTTAGCACGCTGGATGAAGTGATTAGCAGTATTTTGTCTGCTGTTACATTCTGAGTTCAAATTCCGCCGAGGTCAACTTTGCCTTTCATCCTTTCGGGGTAGATAAATTAAGTACTAGTACCAGTTACGCACTGGGGTCTATGTAATCGACTTAATCCCTTTGTCTGTCCTTGTTTGTCCCCTCTATGTTTAGCCCCTTGTGGGCAATAAAGAAATAAGAAACATTAGCACGCCGGGTGAAATGCTTAGCGGTATTTCATCAACCACTACATTCTGAGTTCGAATTCCGCTGAGGTTGACTTTGCTTTCATCCTTTCGGGGTCAATAAATTAAGTACCAGTTGCATACTGGGATTGATCTGACTGACTTGCCCCCTCCCCCAAAATTTCCCAATGCATACCGGCCTCCCCTCTCCATGTCACCAATGTTATCCAAGGGAAAGGCAAAGGGGCCGATACAGCTTGGCACCTGTGACGTCGCAACTCATTTCTACAGCTGAGTGAACTGGAGCAACGTGAAGTAAAGTGTCTTGCTCAAGAACACAACACGCAGCCTGGTCAGGGATTCAAACTCACAACCTCACGATTGTAAGCTCGATGCTCTAACCACTGAGCCATATGCCTTCACAAATGTATATATGGACATATAATACACATACATACACTGTCCAACCGATGCTAGCATGGAAAACGGATGTTGAAGGATGATGATGATGATGATATACACAGACACACATACCATCATCATCATCATTGTTTAACATCCGCCTTCCATGCTGGCATGGGTTGGATAGTTTGACAGGAGTTGTCCAAGCAGAAGCCTGCACCAGGCCACTGTCTCTGTTTTGGCAAGGTTTTTACAGCTGGATGCCCTTCCTAACACCAAAACAAATCTCATACACATATACACACACATACACACATTCATACAGATATATGCATATACTCACACACACATTCATTCATATATACATATACAAACACAAACATATACACACATACATACACAAACAACACATAGACTCTCACACACACACATTATGCAAGAAAGTTTCTAATATATCTATAATATTTAGATGGATGTTTATATATATTATATTACAGTATATATATATATATTACATTTACATGGATGGCTGTACTTTTTACAAATTCTCAAGGCCAAAGGTATCACCAGGAGCAACAATAGACGAACAGACAGACAATCAGTCAAACAGACAGACAGGTTGGCAAACCGTTAACAGCAAACACAAAAACACAGAGGTCATGGCCAACCTATACATATACATATGTCAAGGTCACTCAAAACATGGATACAAACGCACATACACACACATCACTTCCTAGATATGCATGCAGAACATATCACATCATAAACATATACATGCAAGCACACACATGCGTGCACACATACACACAACATCACAAAATGTATGCATGATATACAGATACAAAGCGGTATGCATACATGCATACAAACACACTTCATAATAGGTTAACACACACACACACATACCACAAAGAAGACTCAAAGAAATATACATGCCATCACATACATATGTGTGTGTGTGTGTGTGTGTGTGTATAGGAATATACATACAGTGATACAGAAAATACACATATGTACACACACACATATATAAAATAGGAAACACATATAGATAGACAGATAGAGAGAGACAGACAGACAGACAAACATATAGGCAGAGAGATAATTACATAGATAGATATATAGATAGATAAATATATAGATAGATAGATAGACAAATATACATATACATAACCATAAAGGCCTACATTTATATATATATATATATATATATATATATATATATATATATATATATATATATATACATATGTACACGTACACACACACAGGTGCTTGCACACACACACACACGGATGTATAGAAAGGCCAAATGCAAAGAGGTTACAATCGACACTCACTTGGTGGCTAAAGAAGCAACAACTTCTCATTCTACGCCATTATTAGCAGAGCGAAGCTGCTAGCTGTAATCACTGGGTAGCAGGATCAAACCCAGCTGATTGCACGCCATCATCCTGTAGCACGAACAATTTCAGCCTGTTCCGCACAGACAGACAAACTTAAGTGTTCTTCTGTCTTTCTGTCGTTTATTTTTTTTTTTTCTTCTTCTTTCAGCCTGTCTTTTTTTTTTACGTTTGCTATTGTTTGTTGTTGTTGTTGCTGTTGCTGTTGGCGATGCTGGTGGTGGTGTAATTTGTAACTTGGCTCCTACAATAACAATAACGACGACAACAACAACAACAACAACAGCAACAATAACAGCAGCAGAACAACAGGAATGAAGTAGAAAGTTCCAGCTAGCAACCGCTAAAACAATTGTACTTTCTACAGCTGATACCCGGGGTAGCTGGGTTGTCGAGTGGGTAGGTTCAGGGTATGCCAGGTCAGGTCATGTCAGATCAGATGAGAGCAGGGCTGGGGTGATGGAGGAAAGGTGGAGAGAAGAGAGGGAAGGAACGGGTAGACTTGTTTCTTTTTATTACTTTTTTTTTTACTTATTTTTTGTTCATTTCATTCTGTTTCATATTTTGGATACACACACACACATATATATATATATATACACACACACACACATATATATACATAGGCACCCAAACACAAGGACACACATACGGATGAGTGCATATATATATATATATATATATATATATATATATATATATATATATATATATATATATATATATAGACTGTACAAAGGAAATATAATGAAGAGATACACAACCACATGCACACATTCATTAAAGAGAGAGATCTGTATCATAAGCACAGAAATATGAGCAAGTGTGTTTAGAGCTTGTGTGTATATGTGCATGTGTATATATGTGCATGTGTGTAGAAAATGAAAGAGAGAGAGAGAGATACATTCATTCACACACATCTCATTCATCACACACACACACACACACTCTTCATTCTCTCAACACATTTCACATACATATATATACACACACATACACACGCACATAGACACACATACACATACATATATCTCTTTCTTACCTCTCATGCAAACACATATATACACCACACACACACACCATTTTCTCATCACTTACATAACTCATTCCTCATCACACACACACACACACACACATTCTTTCATGACACACTCACACGCACACACATACTGTCGTTTTCTCATCACCTCCACTCCTTATCACATACACATTCTCTCTCTCTGTCTCACAGACACACACACACACACACACACACGTCACATATAAACAGACAGACACGTTCGCATCACATGCAGAGGAAAGAAGAAAAAAATTATACATTGCAAATAATGAAAAATAACAAAAAAAAAAGAAAGAAATACAACAAATAAACCAAAAAAAAAAATACACATAAAAACAGAACAAAACCATGAAAGAAAAACAAAAAAGAATATGAACAAAAACTATGAAACAAAACAGTTTAGCAGCAACATCAGGTAGAATAGGGGGGTAGGGGTAGGTACCACTAAAATGACTTAGCTTACCTGGCAGAGCAATCAGTGGGCAACAGGTAGGAAAACGATAGCTAGCTTCACCCTCTCAAGATAGTTGCCTTAAAGTACAAATAGCAGCTAAATCTCCCTCAAATCACATGATCAGAGTCTTAAGAAAATAATAACAATGGTAATTTTCTTTTCTACTATAGGCACAAGGCCTGGAATTTTGAGGGGAGGGGACTAGTCAATTACATTGACGCCCCCCCCCCCCAGTACTCGACTGGTAATTAGTTTATCAACCCCTGAAAGGATGAAAGACAAAGCCAACCCCAGCGGAATTTGAACTCAGAATGTAGGGACGAAATACTGCTAAGCATTTCGCCCAGTGTGCTAACATTCAGAATGTAAAGACAGAAGAAATGCTGCTAAGCAATTTGTCCAACACAGTAATGGTTCTGCCAGTTTTGCCACCACAGATTTGCTTGACCTTAACCAGTTGAGCATGTCCCTTGGTCGCTGACAATATGTGCATCTCTGATCATAAGCAGATGTAGTGGGGGAGCATCATAGCCATGTGTTGAGAGGAATTCTTTGGCGTTTGGATAATTCATTTCTGGAAACATGGGTGTTTCGTTCAACATCCCTAAACAAACCTTATTCAGGGACCTTTTGAGTGGAATGGACTACTCGACTTGAAGAAGAAAATTCTAACTGGGCCCCCACCTGCAAGGTCATGCACTGTTTATCTTGATATGAGATCACCATGTCACACGCATATGGTTGTGATGCATGGGCCTGGTGTACCCTTATCAGAGAGGTAGTCATGATGGGTATACTGGACTTCATATATTTTACCCCGGTGTCAATTTGATGGCATACACTGCTCTCTCACTCAATAATAATAATAATAATAATAATAATAATAATAAATGCCTTGATGCAGTACCAGGCAGTGGCTCTCATGGCTTCTGATCCTAAATAATCAGAAATATTAACATGTACATGTTTCATTTTGGTGTAAAAAATGGGCTACAGCAAATATTCTGCTAAACTTGGTATTGACACCCTTCACTCCTCAGACTTTCTGGCCTGGTGCTAAATCAAAAGCTATTATCAAAGGCATTGAGCTGGTAGAACTGTTAGCATGACAAAAAAAAATGCTTAGCAGTATTTTGTCCATCTTTATATTCATCGTCGTTTAACATCCGCTTTCCATGCTAGCATGGGTTGGACGATTTGACTGAGTACTGGTGAAACCAGATGGCTACACCAGGCTCCAATCTGATTTGGCAGAGTTTCTACAGCTGGATGCCCTTCCTAACACCAACCACTCCGAGAGTGTAGTGGGTGCTTTTACATGCCACCGGCATGAAGGCCAGTCAGGCAATACTGGCAATGGCCATGCTCGAAGTGGTGTATTTTACATGCCACCCGCACAAGAGCCAGTCCAAGGGCACTGGCAACGATCTCGCTCAAATGTCTTTTCACGTGCCAGGAAGGCACCTAAGTTCAAATTCTGCCAAGGTCATTTTAGCCCTTCATCCTTTCAGGGTCAATGAAATAAGTACCAGTTATGTATTGGGGTCAAAGTAATTGACTAGCTGCCCCCATCGAAATTACAGGCCTTGTGGCTATAGTAGAAAGGATTATTATTATTATCATCATCATCATTATTACTAGTCATTATGCTGCCGGGTAACGACCTAATCAAGTTGAAATAGATCCTTCAGCTGAAGCCTACGACAATAACATTGATAAGCTCAACAACAACCGGTCATTATGATGAGAGTCTTTTTTTAAAGACTGTTGCGTTGTCAGTATGGTGAAAGACAAACACACACACAGAAATACACACAAACGACAACAAAAACTGGTGTGTGTGTGTGTATTTGGTATTTATTCCATCAGCCTCTTTCTGCTGAATCACTAACTTAGAGGGACATAAACAAACCAACACGGGTTGTCAAACGGCAGAGGGGAGAGCACAGGAAAACCTAAAGACACCCATTATATACAGACATATCATCATCATTATTTAACGTCCGTTGTCCATGCTAGTATGGGTTGGACAGTTTGATCAAGGCTGGTAAGCTGGAAGGCTGCACCAGACTCCAGTCTGATTTGGCATGGTTTTCTATGGCTGGATGCCCTTCCTTACACCAACCACTCCAACACACACACACGTGTGTGTGTGTGTGTAGATAGATAGATAGATAGATAGATAGATAGTTATATGGATAGATAGAAAGATAGATAGATAGATAGATAGGCTTCTTTCAGTTTCCATCAACCAAATCCATTCACAAAGGTTTAGTTGGCCCAAGGCTATAGAAGAAACTTTACCAAGGTGCCGCACAGTGGGACTGAACCCAGAACCAGGTGGTTGGGAAGCTAACTTCTTACCTCACAGTCATACACCTGTGTGTGTGTGTGTGCGTGCGTGCATGTGTTGATTTATGTCAAACCAAGCGGTGAGTAGTGCTCAATACATGTAGAGGATATGATTTTTATCAAAATTGAAAGTTTATGTTGTGGATGTGAAGCTAGAATCTATGGGTGAGTGTGTGTGTGTGCGTGCGTGCATGTATGTATTGGGGGTGTATGTGAGTATATGTGTGTATACGCACATATATATATATATATATATATATATATATCAAGACAAAGCTGCTGTTTTGTGTATGTGTGAGTGTTAGAACAATACATCCAAGTACATAGTGGGGGGGGGGGAGAAAGAAAGAAAGGAAGAATGTCTGATGATGGAACGGTTTTGTTGGTGAGAAATCTAGGTTGGCTGATGTCCAGAGATTAGAATACCATCGAATGAGATGACAGTATGAGAGAGAGAGAGAGAGAGAGAGAGAGAGAGAGGCGGAAGAGAGAGAACAGGCCTAGTACTGGAGAATATAAATGTAATTCTATCAGTTAGCAATTGCCTCAAACAGACAGACACAGCTGTATGGCGAGTGAAGACTATTGTAGATAGATAGAGAGAGAGAGAGAGGGAGATAGATGTAGATATATAGATGGGTTGAGGAAGAAAGAGAGAGAGAGATTGTTGATAAGTAGGTTGGGAGGTTGGTTTAGAAATAGACAACCGGGTGGGTGGATGGATAGAAGAGATAAATAGGTGGAAGGATAGATAAACAGACAAGATAGATAAATGGATGGATGGATGGGAGAGTGGAAGTGTTCGGGTGGGACTGGGGGCATAGATTAGTGGGTGGACAGACAGATAGATAGATAGACAGACAGACAGATACATGCATGCATGCATACATACATATATAGACGGAAAGATAGATAGATGGATGGCTGGCTATAGACAGACAGACAGATAGATAGATATAAAGATAGACAGACAGATAGATAGATAGACAGATAGATAGATAGACAGATATAAAGACAGACAAATATAAAGACAGACAGACAAACAATTGGGTGAAGGAGATACACTATGAACCATGGGTCAGCAACTTCATTTAGTAATGACTTTCTCTTGATACCTTTTTTTTTTTTTTTTTTTTTTTTTTTTTTTTTTACTTCCAAAAGTAAGTCTGAAGCTATTTTGTCCTATCAGAGCTGAGTAGATTTCGTAGACGGAAACTGAAAGAAGCCCATCATATACGTGCACCCACATGATTCTGGGTTCAGTCCCACTGCATGGCACCTTGGGCAAAAGTCTTTTATTATCACCTCGGGCAGACCAAAGTCTTGCGAGTGGATTTGGTAGACGGAAACTGAAAGAAGCCCGTCATATATATATATATATGTGTGTGTGTGCCTCTGTGCTTGACAACTGATGTTCGTGTGTTTACATCCCCGTAACTTAGCGGTTTGAACCCGGAACCATGTGGCTAGTAAGCAAGCTACTTACCACACAGCCACAACTGCGCCTATTTCAAAACATTTTTGCGGAAGTAACATTATGAAAATAGTTTAATTGATAAATAAACTCGACGAAGACAAAAAAATCGATATATATGAATTCGACGTGATGAACGTCTAGAATTACAAACAGAACAGAAGAAAATGTTACATAAGACTACTGATACGCCGTCGTCTACTTCAGATCCCTGCGATGAGGAAAACATAGGTCGCACTCTTGAATTTTTATCGAAATTTTTGGGTAAAAAAAAAAACGAGTATATATATATACGGTACACCGATATCACAGCCGACATCATTTAAAAATAGATATGAAGATAAAAAATGTTGTACAACTGTGAGATATACATAAAAAAGCATTTCATTCTGTCCCCACCAGCACCCTACCCAAGGCACGAACTCTAATCCTGGTTTGTTGATAGGAGGAAATTCGAACAGAAACCATGCAAAGGGAGACAAATTCTGTTTTAGTTATAAAATTTACCTCCCTTGAAATATCTTCTCATTCCATTAAATCTTTAAATATCTTCTCATTCCATTAAATCTTTAAATTTAAGACAGGCTGTTTGACTTCCTCAGTCCCAGATTATCGTTAATCTAAGTCAGACTTGTGATCAAGTTGTTCCAAATTTAACCATCCTATCTCTTTAGAGGGATCTAGGATTACAGGAGCCTTTTTTTGTTTTTACTCTGCATTTCAAAAATGAAACAAAATAGTCATAACTACAGTTTGGTGCCCCAAACGTTGTTTCGTTAAAAAAATTCTTAAAAATACATTAAAAATACGTATTTTTAAATAAAATTTCACCGACATACTATATATATAAGAAAGTAAGTAAATGGAGATGTAACATTTAATAAAAAATTTGTTATCAGCAAAAATCAAATATGTTCCCTTACAGCCATTTCAATTAGGCCTAACAAATTACATAGTAATTAATAAAATCATTATATTAGGCAAAATCTCTTCAAAGGGGTAGAAAAAAGATATACCGTTAGGTTTTTAAGTGTTGTATTTTTGAATCATCACAGCAGACTCATGTATATATATATATATTCAGATCTGCTTCACAAAAATAAAAGAGAGATAGACAGAAAAAGGAAAATGTCCTACCTATTTGAAGACTATGGAAGTATTTTTTTAAAAATATTTCATTTAATTTTTCCACAATTTAATTGTTTTCCTTGCTTTATTCTAAGTTGAAAAAGTCGAAAAGACTGAAACCGGTACTAAAAGGTTCTTCATGATAAAATCTTTACAGCATTTTCTACCTTGTCTTATTTTCCTTATATACATATATATATATGTATATATAT
>NC_069004.1:32161453-32163062 GCF_001194135.2 Octopus bimaculoides
AGGTATACAGTTATGTAAAAAGAAAACACGTACAATACCCATTTATTTTTATCAAAAAAATTAAAAGTTAGCCTGATTTTCAATATTTTCAGTGCCATTAAACATGATAATACTTTTATCATAACTTTTAATTTTTTTTGTTAAAAATAAATGAGTATTGTACGTGTTTTCTTTTTACATAACTGTATACCTACTTTTGCACACACACACATTCCTGTATATACACATACACGAGGGTGGGCTTCTCAGATTCACACACTTATTGCAGTGGTCCTTCAGTTTTTCTAAGCCCTCTGAAAGAACTCGGACAGTTGGACCTCCAACCAAGCCTTTCACAGTACCCTCAAAGCCAGGAACTTTTCAGTGCCCCCCACCAACTTCATATGTCCTGACATGTCCATCGTCTTTTTCTTTCTTTTAAGATGATGATGATGTATGATTCTGAGAGAGATTTGGCTGCTGTTTCCAGCAGATTGAATGATCACATAGAGATTCAGTCACTGCTTTCAGAAGTTAACGCAGTAACAAGTTTAAAAAACAACTGATCCATACACAGCAGTCATACTGATAACAGGTGCAGCTGAGATAAGACAAGATAGAGCTGCCGTGATATCTTGCGCTGAGTTCTAGCATTTCTGGGGTTTTTATCTGGAAGTTTATAAATAAAATTTTTAAAGTTGGTACTCCAGTATAGCCAGAGCTAAGATTGATAAAACAAACTTTATATTTATATATATGTATATATATATATATATATATATATATATATATATATATATATATATATACGTATTTCTCATTTATTTATGACTGGTTTACACTACTGAAGTATTGAAAACAATTTTAATATCGTAAACCAGGAAATCTTGAGATAGTGTCCATAATATTTTATAAATCCTTTCTGTCCATTTTCCTCGCATACAACCTTGTGGTAATGGAGTGATAACTTAAGTGGTTTATAGACCATTTGGGGTCTACTTCTAGCATACAGGCATTGTAGGTTCAGCACTCTTATTATAATTATTTTGTAATTATACTTAAACATAAATTAACCATTATGGCATTGTTAGTACACTGGCCACTGATAAATCATTAAATAATGACTTCATCCTATTTATATATATATATATATATGCATATGTACATATGTATATGTACATACTTTCATCTATACGTATATATATATATATGCATATGTGGGCACAGGATGTCATGAAACGTGTACAACAAAAAAGTATGAAGCACAAGTACATGGAACATGAACTGTTCTTTCGACCAACGAAAGACACAAATGGAAAACAAAGCAAACAACATAAAGAACGACCCTTCATCAGTCCCTCCCCTCCTGTTCCCGTCTTCTCTCAACAATGTGTTGAGAAGGATAATTGCAAATGCTGTGAAAGTTAAGCAGCTCTTGATATACATATTTGATTCATGTAATTTTATTTTTTAATTATTTAATTAATTATGTTGGAAAAAGGCTGAGAAAGATTGTCTGCGTTATTAATCAATGTAATATGAGAACACAAAGGCAGCAGATTTTGGCAAATAAAGGGTGCTATTTTATGTGTGTGTATATATATATATATATATATATATATATATATAT
>NC_069004.1:32163298-32169328 GCF_001194135.2 Octopus bimaculoides
ATATATATATATATATATATATATATATATATATATATATATATATACACACATACATTCACATACATTTACATGCATACATACACACACAAAGATACATACATACAGATATATATACATGCACACTTCATTTGTAGATTAACAAGGCAACTCATATATGTATGTATGTATGTATGTATATCACAACAAACGTCTCTCATTTCTCTATTGTTTTTAATGACTAGTATCATTTACTATAGTAGCATTATATATATACACTTACATAGGCATAACAGCACTTTAAACACACCCTTCCAAACACTGCTTGTCACAACTGACTAGTTTGTAGAATCCAGTTGAGTTGTGAAGAAAATTTGGAAGTTCGCTATATACAATAAGTCTTTGTGTCTAACTGGAAACTTATGACATGCTTTGTGACATGCTCATGACATGCTTTGTGTCTAACTCAGAAACTTATGACATGCTCCACATTGCTTATGGATCAACTTGTATGAGACGACCATCAGCTTTTTTACTAGCACAAGAGATTCAAGAATGGTAAAGAGGAGGTGAGAGATGACGAGATGTGTGAAAGGGAGAGGGAGATCAAAACATCAGAGCCGGTTGAGAAGATACACAATTTTCTGGATGAAGACCATTGTGAGTCTACAAAGACAACACGCATGCTTTTGGAGTTGGTGTGGCAATCATATGCAGTATTATTGAAGAAGATCTGTACAGGCGCATAATTTGTGCAAAGTTTCTTACCAGTTAGAAACAGAAGGAAAGACACTTTGGTGACAGCAGAGAGATGGTTGGGCTCATTATATTCAACCCAAGAGTATTTGAGTCTCTGGTGACCTGTGATAAAAGTTGGCTTTACTGTGATGAGCCAGATTGACCAATGGAAGCAGCCTGGTTGCCCAAGACCCAAGAAGACCAGCCAAAACAAGCCGATGATCTCTTTTACAACAGCAAGGCCATCATCTATATCCACTGGGTTCCCTCTGGCCAGACAGGCAACACAGAGTATTTTGTGGAGGTTTTCAGGAATGCAAGACACCTTTTCTGCTCCTTGATACAACTCCCTTCCTTCAGTTCAGGGGTCTTGTCCTGCAAGTTACTTGGTAACTTCACTGGTGCTGGTTCCATATAAGAAGCACCCAATACAGTCTCTAAAGTGGTTGGCATTAGGAAGGACATGTAAAAGCCATGCCACAGCAGACAACAGAGCTTGGTGTTCTCTTCTTCTTACTTTCCTGTCCTTCTCAAATTGTTCAACCCATGCTAGCATGGAAAAGAGACATTAAATGAGAAAGAGAGAGAGAGAAAGACAAACAGATAGATAGATGCACAGGCTTCTGCAGATTCCCCCCAATCAAATTCCACTCTCGCAAGTTATTTATGGGTCAAGCAGAGGCTACAGCAGACAAAACTTGCCCAAGGTGCCATGCAGTGAGATGGAACCCAAAACCTCATGTTTACAAAGAGCCAACTTTGTGACCACGCAGCCGCACCCTGCCCAAACACCCATACCCTCACCCACGTGGAAGATGCATACGACTTACCTGAACATGAGTAGATGTGGTCGATGTACTGACAGATTTACTTAGATATGTCCGGCGTGGACTCCTTGGACTGGACACCTTTCCGATGACGGGAGCACATGGCGGTGATCCTGGACAGATTCGTGGGGTCGTTCGGATACCTCTTGGAGAACTCTCAACACCGAGCACTGGCAACAGCTGAGGGATTATGTCCCCTTTGGCAATCTGCAAGAGGTTCTGACGAAGTAACTGTTGTGTGTCAGGCTCTGACAACCAATGGAGGAAGAGTTCGTCCACTTTGTTGCGTAACACTGGTTTCAGTGCCATCACACCATTATATATTCCACTAAGAATAATCTACCGATTTTGAAACATTCTTGGGGGGCAAAAAAACCTGCAAAGAAAAAAAGAATGAGGATTTTAAACCTTATGCATTTGAACTGTCCATATCAAGTCAAAATATTTTACTTGTTTGTTTTATGTTCAAAGTGGCCATATCTGGCCTCTCACACCAGCCCTAGAATATTGTCCTATAAATTGACTGTTACCTCATCAAAATCTCATAGCTACAAGACAATGCAGGATTAATTCAAAACAACCTGACTAAATAAGCATTACTTTTGACAGAAAAATAGGTACGAAATAAAGAGTTAAAATAGAAAGATTTAGAATTATAGATAATAATTTTAGAATTATCAATAATTATCTTAGGATTGTCAACTGTAATTTTAGAAATTAAGTAGGCTCCACTGGATGGGTAATGTCAGGTTGCACACACGACAGAGTGTAAATGATTTAAGGGGAAAACTGGGAATAAGAGGCATCAGATGTTGTGTGCAAGAGAGAGGACTGCATTGGTATGGTCGTGTGGTGTGTATGGATGAGGACAGCTGCATAAAAAAAGTGCCAAGCTCTAACTGTGGAGGGTACTTGTGGAAAGGGTAGACCCAAGAAGACATGGGACGAAGTGGTGAGAAAGGATCTTCGGACACTGGGCCCCACTGAGGAAATAAGAGATTGGAGGATGTGGTGATTTGTTGTACTTGATAAGACACATCAAGAGCAGGAGGAGGAAGAAAAGCAGGAGGTGGGAGGAGGAAAAGGAGGAGGAAGAGGAGCAGGAGGAGGAAAAACATGAGGAGGAGGAGTTGATGGAGGATGAAGAGGACAAAGCATATGGAGAGAAAGAAATGAACAAAGATGGAAAGGGACACACAGACGGACAGACCCTAAATGTGAGGTAGGAAATTATGTAACAAAATTAACCTGTAAAAATATCCAAAGAAAAAAAAAACAACGAAAATTGAAACAAAAATAATTAAAAATTCAAAACGAAAAAAAGAAAACAGCAACAAAAAAAATTCAGAAAAAAAAACAAAAAAAGAAATGAGCAAAATCTTGAAAAAGGAAGACAGCATGTAATTGTTAACCAATGGAAGACTCACAGAAAATATCAGCACCATATCAGGTGAAGTCTTTGAGAAAGAAGCAAAAACAAAATGCTAGATTTGGAGAATACCTTTTACCATTTGTTGCAACAAGAACAAGAACAACAAAGATCTAAGATAGGACAGTATTTTGAGTTTACTGAGGAATTAAATGGGAGAGAGATAGAGGGGGGGGATTCCTTTGGCATTTAATTTTGGTGATGTTATTTTATATTTATATACACACACACACATATATATATATATATATACACATATATAAACATATTGTGCATGTACAAACATAATATAAATTCTATACATATAAATACATACGAATACAGATATAAATTGCATATTTATATACATTACATACATCTATATATATATAAATACACACGAATATATATACATGCACACACATATATGTATATGCACATACAACTGCATGTGCACATATACACATGTGCACATATACACATGCACACAAACACAGACATATATATATATTATATAATACACACATATATCCACACACAGATACAAATATAGGTACACACACACATTATGTATATATGTCTATATATATATATGTATATATGTATAAACACACACATACATTTCTAGTGTTCCTCATTTATTACATTTCCCCAGTTGGTGGTAGAGGTTGGTGTAGTTTGAGATGGGAGAGGACGGGGAGGGACAGGGCCCTCCAGTAATCTACAACATATGCAGATGACACACAAGGTAAAGCAAAAAAAAAAAAAAAGAAAAATCGAAAACAAAACAAAACAAAACATCAAAAACATATATCACAGGTAAAATAGAATTGGTAGGGAATGGAGGAGGGGGGTGGAAGAACGGTTGATTTACAGTCTTCATTTTGTTCATTATTGACAATTTCTGTTTTTTTTCTTCAATCTTTTTTTTTTTTTTTTTTTTTTTTTTTTAAGTATCACTGTTACAGATTGTTTGCTTTTGGGAATTTAATTAGTCTGAAAAATAACAGAGTGGATGTGTGCATGTGTATGTATATATATTTCTGTGTGTGTATCTGTATACATGTATGAATGTATGTGTGTTCGCATACATGTGTGTGTGTGTGTGTGTGTGTGTGTGTATATAAATATAGAGCTGTCGAGTTGAAAAAGTATATATTCTCTCCTAAGTATTCTGTTTTTTATGGTTTATGTAAATTTATTTGTCTACACACACACGTATGTGTTGGTGTGTATATTTATACATATATCAAGCCTAATTATGTTTATCTGCATCATTATCTTTCCCTCTCTCTCTGTTACATACATAGATAGATAGATGTGTGTGTGTATATATGTCTCTATATATACACCTATTTCATCTGGCATTTATATTTTCCTTGTTTCCTATCTTTATGTGATCTCATTCAACACATATATCTGTGTGCATGTGTGTACCTATCAGTCTCTTTTGCCAAATCACTAAGCTACGGGGACATAAACACACCAACATCGGTTGTCAAGCGATGGTGGGGGGACAAACACAAACACACATACATATATATATATATATATATATATATATATATATATATATATATATATATATATATATATATATATATATATATATGATAGGCTTCTTTCTGTTTCCGTCTACCACATCCTCTCACAAGGCTTTGGTTGGCCCGATGCTATAGTAGAAGACACTTGCCCAAGGTGCCATGCAGTGGGACTGAACCTAGAGCCATGTGGTTGGTAATATCTTTTACTTGTTTCAGTCATTAGACTGCAGCCATGCTGGGGCACTACTCTGAAGAATTTTCAATCAAATGTAACAACCCCAGTATTTACTTTTTATTCTATTAGTCTCCTTTGATGAACCGCTAAGTTACAGGGACATAAACACACCAGTACCGGTTGTCAAGTGGGAGAGGGGGACAGGCACAAACACAAAGACACATACACATAGATAAATATATGCATCTATATGACGGGCTTCTTTCAGTTTTCGTCTACCAAATCCACTCGCAAGGCTTTGATCAGCCTGAGGCTATAGCAGAAGACACTTGTCCAAGGTGCCACGCAGTGGGACTGAACCTGGAACCATATAGCTGGGAAGCAGGACACACACACACACACACACAAACACTCACAAATAGAGACAGACCACGAGTGCTGTAAGATTTAATATTTTCAGTTATCAAACATTAATCTACATTACTCATGCAAGAAGTGTTTGTGTGTGTGTGTGTGTGTGTGTGTGTATACACGTGTACACCTCCACACACACGTATGTATGTATGGATGTACATAGACAGGATTAGGCACAAAATCTGAGACCATTTTTGTAACGTTATATCTTAATAAGTATCACAAATTAAGAGCTAATTACTTTGTATGTTAGATGCTTAAGAAATTAAATTTTAAATATTTCATTCCAGATTGCAATAGATTGTAGAAGAATTACGGAATGATTGCAAAAAAATATAATAATTGAAATAAACCATGTCAGGTGTTAGTTCTTGCGACACCATTGCCCATACAGGGTATCCAATGGCAGCAATGTACCAAATTCTAATCAGGCTTAATCCTCCTGTTGCCGTATTTCTATTGAAATATATTTCAATTAATTTTTAAAATAATGAAGAATTCACTAAAATAACTTTGTCATTATGAAGCTGGGATGTGGAACATAAATTAACACAAAATTTCGATAGATTTTAATTTAGTTCACTTTAGCCCTTTTCTTACCATATTTGTGAGTGGAGGCGCAATGGCCCAGTGGTTAGGGCAGCGGACTCGCGGTCATAGGATCACGGTTTCGATTCCCAGACCGGGCGTTGTGAGTGTTTATTGAGCGAAAACACCTAAAAGCTCCATGAGGCTCCGGCAGGGGATGGTGGCGAACCCTGCTGTACTCTTTCACCACAACTTTCTCTCACTCTTACTTCCTGTTTCTGTTGTACCTGTAATTCAAAGGCCAGCCTTGTCACACTGTGTTACGCTGAATATCCCCGAAAACTATGTTAAAGGTACACGTGTCTGTGGAGTGCTCAGCCACTTGCACATTAATTTCACGAGCAGGCTGTTCCGTTG
>NC_069004.1:32169378-32170614 GCF_001194135.2 Octopus bimaculoides
AATTTAGTATTGTAACTTTGTCTTTAAATTGGTGTTTGAAACATAAATTCTGGGGATCTTTTTTAAAACGGAGGCCACATTTTTCATTAATGTTTTATGTAGTGTTTTTGGTACCGAAAGACTTTCAAACTTCGTATACTTATCTATTTTGTGTTATAGAACAGAAAAATATTTTTGTATTCGAATTTATTTCATGTAAAAAATTGTCTTATTTCGATAATTTCAACCAATCACTGACAAGTATTCAGTTGTTTACATTTACTCCTTTGGCTGATTAAGCGGTGTAAAGCGTATTTAATTTCCATAGCTTCGTTTTGCATTTTTCTTTTAAAATTTGCTGTTTTACCCTAACCCTAACCCTATCACCGACAGATTGTTTCAGAATCGTTTGTTTATGTAGCCGGCACTTAATGTATATCGGCTGAATGGACGTCAGTGATTGGTTGAAATTACAGAAATACGACAACTTTAACATGGAATAACTTAGGGATTTCTTTTTTTTTTAAGAAGACTAAGAGAAAAAGATGTTTTATATGACACATTCTACCAGTGTTCCAAGTTTCAAAGTGTTTCGTTAATGAAAAATGTGGCCCCCGTTTTAAAAAAGATCCAATTCTGGTGGAAGGTTTTAATTTAGATCACTTTAACCCTTTTGTTACCATATTTCTGTTGAAATACACAGAGTTTGTTTCACTTAATTTTGAAAATAATGAAAAATTTAGCAAAACAACTTTATCATTATTAATCTGGTATTTGGAACATAAATTTGCATGGCATCTTAATGGAAGATTTTAATTTAGATCACTTTAACCTTTTTGTTACCATATTCCTACTGAAATATATATGTACCTATAGATATATATATATATATACACATACAAACACATATATGTAAATATATATACATACATCTACACACACAAACACAGCCACACATGTACACATACACACATATAGAATTCATTAGCAAGCACAGATTATGTTAAGCACCTCTACCATCATCTCCCCCACACACACACACACACACACATACAGTGTCTGGTCACGGAAATGCTTCTGTTCTGTTCTGAACAATTAACATACCCTAATCCACCACTGCACACACACACACACATACACAAGACCTATTTGGCAATCCCTCTCTCCAGTTCTGTTCAAACATCTTAGAAATTTGGGTAGGGGTGTTGCTAGTGGTGGTGGTGGCGGCGGCGGTGGTGGTGGTGGTGGTGGTGGTGG
>NC_069004.1:32171423-32180627 GCF_001194135.2 Octopus bimaculoides
AATCCATACATTAACAGAAAAAAAGCAAAGAACTTAGATGCACTAACGTGAATGGGGGAAGCTATATATATATATATATATTTATATATATGCACATACACACACATACATACATGTATGTATATATATATATATATATATATAGGTGCACACCGTTGCCAGTACCGCCTGACTGGCCTTCGTGCCGGTGGCACGTAAAAGCACCCACTACACTCTTGGAGTGGTTGGCGTTAGGAAGGGCATCCAGCTGTAGAAACTCTGCCAAATCACATTGGAGCCTGGCGCATCTATCTGGTTCGCCAGTCCTCTGTCAAATCATCCAACCCATGCTAGCATGGAAAGCAGACGTTAAACGACCATGATGATGATGATGATGATGGTGATGATCAAATGGCCGTGAGGGTCCAACAAAGCAAAATGGTAATCAAAAGGGTCCCTAGGTAAAGAACGGTCAGGCACCACTGAGTGGGGATATTGGATAGAATGCCTTGCAGTACATGTTATGGGCCTCTATGCTCAGTATATGTTATATGGGCCTCTAGTGCAAGCACTTGGCTTAGTGGTTAGGGTGTTGGACTCATGATTGTAAGATTATGGTTTCGATTCCTGGACAAGGCAATGCCTTGTATCCTTGAGCAAAACCCTTCATTTCACATTGTTCCAGTCCACCCAGGTGGCAAAAATGAGTAATCCTTCGACGGACCAGCATCCCATCCAGGTGGGGAATATATATACCATAAAACCGGGAAACCGGCCCTTATGAGTCAATATGACTTGAGAAGGTAACTTTACCTCTATGCTCTGAGTTCAAATACTGGCATGGTCAACTTTGCTTTCCGTCCTCTTAGAATCAATAAATAAAGGGCCAGTTCTGCACTGGAGTTGATTTCTCTCTTTCTTTCCGCGTATCATTCTCTCTTTTAGTCAAAGAAGTTGATTGTGGTCAGACCTGGAGAAAGAGGGTTTCGGTTAAGTCTAAAAATGCCTAAGACATGTCTTATGTCATGGCAGTAACCACATGACTTCATTAGAGTGCAGGCGGCTGAGCACTCCACAGACACATGTACCCTTAATGTGACAAGGCTGGCCCTTTTGAATCATAGGTACAACTCATTTTTGCCCGATGAGTGGACTGGAGCAACGTGAAAATAAAGTGTCTTGCTCAAGGACACAATGCACTGCAAGGAATTGAACTCATGACCATACAATCGTCACTGGAATGCCCTAACCACTAAGCCACATACCTTCACTATATATATATATATAAATATATATATATATATATTCAAAGGGTAGAGATCCCTTCAGTCATGACCATGGGATTGCACCTAGAAAGTTCCCCTCTTAGGCACAAGCCAAGGTAAGGTTGTTTATGGAAGGCCATCAGTCCCCCATGCATACCAGCCTCCCCCTCTCCATACCACTGATGATATCCAAGGGAAAAGCAAAGGGGCCGATACAGCTTGGCACCTGTGACATTGCGACTCATTTTTACAGCTGAGTGAACTGGAGCAACCATGAAATAAAGTGTCTTGCTCAAGAACACAACACACAGCCTGGTCCGGGAATCGAACTCACTACCACATAACTGCAAGCCCGATGCTCTAACCACTAAGCCATGCACCTTCACTTATATATACATAGTAATGTGAACTGCAGGAAAGCTAATTGATATTTTTAAACTTTATGTAAAATACACGAGTTCCAACCAGCCTTTTCCGCAAGCCAATTGGTGCAGAACATTTGGCATGTTTCCTCGTTATTAGCACCAAATGTGCTGTGTCTTCTAGCACACTTTTAAATCACACACACACACACACAGACACACACACACATATACAATTATACATTTATTGTATAACTCTTGCTTTATAACTTTTTTCCCCTTCTCTGACAGTCAGCACATTAATAAAAAAATTATGAATATCCCTTGGGCTTTTATAGCTGATTTCGTCTTTTGTTATTGATTTTATATTTATATATAATATAATATTTGTGTGTACGTATTAATATATATTTTATACTGTGAAGCTTAATTTAATTTTAATTTTTAATAAATTGATTTTAATTGAGTTTTTACCTGTAATTTTGGATTTTATCCCTAATATTATTATATATATATTACCTACATACATACACACGCGTGCACACATCGCTGATTCTGTTTCATGCTTCTGTCTTAAATTTCTTACAACGCTTAAGTTGATATAAGAGAGACACACCAGGCAGTCTACTGTATTTGGGAGAGAACCCAGATGCTGTTGTGTGATATTACCAACAGATGATACGCCAGAAGGTGGTAAAATAAGATGTTTGTGAAATATCACACTACAGAGTCAGGTGTGGTATAACCAAGGCAGGATGAGAATAGATTTGCCATGACAGATATAAACACTATAGTATCGTATGATGGGGAGGCGCAATGGCCCAGTGGTTAGGGCAGCGGACTCACGGTCATAGGATCGCGGTTTCAATTCCCAGACCAGACGTTGTGAGTGCTTATTGAGTGAAAACACCTAAAGCTCCACGAGGCTCCGGCAGGGGATGGTGGCGAACCCTGCTGTACTCTTTCTCCACAACTTTCTCTCACTCTTATTTCCTGTTTCTGTTGTGCCTGTAATTCAAAGGGTCAGCCTTGTCACACTGTGTCACGCTGAATATCCCCGAGAACTACGTTAAGGGTACACGTGTCTGTGGAGTGCTCAGCCACTTGCACGTTAATTTCACGAGCAAGCTGTTCCGTTGATCGGATTGACTGGAACCCTCGACGTCGTAAGCGACGGAGTGCCAACAACATGAGACTAGATTTGCCATGACAGATATAAACACTATGCTATCGTATGATAGTATGGCATCAGATCAAAAAGTATCCGGACTGGTGCTATGAAAAGGAAAAACCACAACACATTAAATGCTGTACATAGTATTCCCTGTCTGAAGTTAGAGATTTTATCCAGCAACTGTTTCCATTGATGGAAGTATTCCTGGAAGTATTTGGGGGGGGGGGGGACAGCGAGCAGATGACTTGTCATATTCTCTTGGATTTCCTCAATGTCATGAAATCTTGTTTCCTTCAAGCCCTGGTTTCCAGATCATAGCCATAGACCCACAATTCGTCACCTGTTATGACCGTTTCCAAAACATTTCCGTCTTCCTCGACAAAATCAAGAAGTTCCTACTGGGCAGCTGAAACCCGACCCTCTTTTTGAGACTACCACACTCAACACACTTTACCGCCAAACTCTGCTACAAACAACAGAAGTCTGCGACAACATTATAACTTATTGTGCATGCACAACAGAGTCCAAGGTCAACCTATCCCAAGTGGTTTCACTCAGCATACTTTAGTTCTGTTACCATAGCAACAGTCCCATTATTTTTTTTTATCAAACCTTATATAAAATACAAGGGTACGACTGGATATGATGATATGTTAGTGGGGCACTATAGAGTACGAGGAAAGGGGGTTTATGGCATGAACAAAACCCTCTAATGGTTTGCGGTAACTAACTGTCCATGAAATATGTCCCATAAAGAAAACAAAATCTATTATAGACATGTGACAGAATATTAATGATCTAGTAATTTTGTGTAATCTGACACCTCTTAAATGTTAAGTGTAGCAGTAATTGGTTCATAATAAATGCAATAGGGGGCATTGGCAGTTATTGCGTGTGTGTGAGTGTGTATACACACACGTGTATGTATGTATATATATATATATATATATATATATATATATATATATATATATATATATATATACATATACACACACACATGTATGTATGTGTATATATATATATATATATACACACACACACATGCGTGTATGTATGTATATATACACAGGGTATGATGTGTAAACCATGCGGTTGGAAACAAACTTCTCGACTATACAGGATGCAATGGGTAAATTGTCGCTATTTTATAACTTTAATTTCATGCATGCACAACGAGAGACCAACAAAACTCCTTGTAACACCAAAGATGAACTGAAGGCAACTTAAACAAGGAGACCATCCAGAAGAATTGCAGAAGATTCTGGAGACCATGGCTGAAGCCAAAAGCAATTTTATTGAATAAATTTACTGTTTAGTATTTCAAGATATTTTTATGTAATTTTGGTAAATATATCTTTTAAAATGAGATATCAGTGATATCTTCATTTTTGCATAATTTAGATGACAATTGGGGGAAATATTAGCTTGCTTGGAAACAGGTGAGGGTTGGTGGCAGGGAAGGCACCTGCCGTACAAAATCTGCCACAAATAAACTCTGTCCAAGCCATGCAAGCATGGAAAAGTGGACATTATGATGATGCTGGTGCTGATGATGTTGGTGATGGTTTATCAGCAATTACCACTGAGGTGCTTAGAATATCTGGTAGGATAAAGCGCAGGCTGGATTCCCACATAGCCAAACAGATAGTCTGAGAAGGTGCCATAACAAGTGGCTGGCAGAGTGGCACCATCATCATCATCATCATCACCAACTGCTA
The DNA here is from genome assembly GCF_001194135.2 of Octopus bimaculoides. NCBI lineage: Eukaryota > Metazoa > Mollusca > Cephalopoda > Octopoda > Octopodidae > Octopus > Octopus bimaculoides. The sequence goes on from NC_069004.1 coordinate 32,175,925, forward strand.
CAAGGGAAAAGGAGATATAGATTATCAAGAGAAACCTATAGAGATATCAAACTGTTGAACCAGGTTATGAAAAATTATGGAAAGAGTTATGACTGAATTGATTAGAAAGACAATTAATTAGCTTAGATGAGATGTCATTCTTGCCAGAAAGAATTACCATATTTTAACATGTATAAAAAAAAAACCTAATTTTGGGGGGCTTAAAATTTGGAAAAAAGGTTTTGTAAGGGATTATAATACTATCCATGTATAAGAAACTCCCATATTTTTTTTACCTAATTTTTTACAAAAAAGGGTTCCTTATACACGTTAAAATACGGTACTTTCAATGCCATTTCTGCTATGAGACAACTACAGAAGTACAACACTCAGAGTAGGCCTCCATATCCAGCATTTGTCAACATTGAAAGTGTCTTAGGAAGGGTCATCACTCTATAACAGTGCCCCACAACCTTTTTTTTACTTGCAGTACACTTATATTGTTTTCATAATTTGGCGGTACACCTGAACTAAAAATATAACTAGAAGTATAGGGAAAAAAATTATATTCAGTTTACACCCTGGCACACCTAGCATTGCCTCATGGCACACTAGTGTGCTGCGGAATATATCAGTTGTGAAGCACTGCTCTATGATATATATAAAAATATATGAAAGACATATGGTCGTAAAAAATTTGCCTCAATATACTCTAACCACTAGGGTAGCTAGAGTGTATGCCACCTGGGGTGACCTTTCTGTTTGCCACCCCTAGACCTAAAAAAAAACATATTGCCTACAGCAGACCCAAAAGTGCCATCCAAGGCAGACTGCCCTTAAAGCTCCACGAGGCTCCATCATGGGAGGTGGCAAACGCTGCCATACTCTTTCACCACAACTTTCTCTCACACTTACTTCCTGTTTCTGTTGTGCCTGTAATTCAAAGGGTCAGCCTTGTCACACTGTCACACTGAATATCCCCGAGAACTATGTTAAGGGTATACGTGTCTGTGGAGTGCTCAGCCACTTGCATGTTAATTTCACGAGCAGGCTGTTCCGTTGATTGGATCAACTGGAACCCTCGTCGTCGTCACCAATGGAGTTCTACGATGATATATATGTGTGTGTGTGTGTGTCTCTCTCTCTCTCTCTCTCTCTATATATATATATATATATATATATATACACACACACATACACAGTCCACTGAAGGCTAGTGGGCCAAAACTTCGAAGTCACTGTCATCCCGCTTCTTGTATAAGTTTAATAAACCTTTTATTTTTTTGCAAAAAAGTATTGAGGAATTCTTCAGTTTAATGTTAAATTGTTTTTGATAGATTGCTTGGCATAAGGCAGCGAGCTGGCAGAATCGTTAGCACACCCAGAAAATGCTTAGCGACATTTCAACTGCTGAGTTGAAATTCCGCTGAGGTTGACTTTGCCTTTCATCCTTTCGGGGTCAATAAAACAAGTACCAGCGAAACACTGGGGTCGATGTAATTGACTAGTCCCCTCCCCCAAAAAATTTCGGGCCTGTGCCTTTAACAGAAAGGATATATTACTTGACATAAAAACAATTAACACACACACACACACATACATACACATGCATGTATATATATCTGCTTGTGGGTGTATGTATGTCTACATACAGATATTGTATGTAGATAGATAGATAGATAGATAGATAGACAGACAGATATGTGTATACACACACACACACACACACACACACACACATATATATATATATATATATATATATATATATATATATATATATATATACTAAGCTGCTCAAGGTGACAGAATCCACGATAGGGTGTGCAATGCATGAAGGCACCAGATGAAAGCCTTACATGACAAGAGATGGCATTTTATATCCCCAACAAAACATCTGATCATGTGACCCATAATATCATGAGGTTGTGGTCTGCTAGCTTCTGATTAGAACCCTCTCGTGATACCCAAAGGCATCATTGAGGCAAGGGTCAAACAACCATCAACCTACGCCAAGAATACCTTGAGCACTACCATCGTAACCATGGTGTGCAGCATAGGAGGGGGCTTTGTTGATCCTGGTATGAAGTTACTTCCGTGGTCGCACTGGGGCCAACATAGGGGCTGAGAGTGGTTTCATTCAATGGCTTGTTTTTTCCATGTGTTGGGTTAGGTTCACTGTCTGTGTCTTTTATCTGGGACTGGGTTGGGCTTATTTTTGTTTTTGTTGTTTTTATATTTCCTTGTGAATGGTTTTCTACTTGGTCGTCTGGCACACCCTCTACACACACATAAACACACACATATAAACATAATATGCATGCATATAGAAACAAACTACATATATACATATTAAACATGTGTACTATATATATATATATATATATATATATATATATATATATATATATATATATATATATATATATATATATGTGTGTGTGTGTGTGTGTGTGTATATAAGCATGCTACACACTCAAAATACACATATATAACCTTAATACCTAAAACAGACTGAACACACACCCAAAAGCACATTTCGTCAAGAAGCTACATCAGTGGCACAAAAGCCTAGAATTTCAAGACATGACAAGTGTTCTGACACAAAACTCCAGACCCCGAGCCACTAAGGTAGCTTCACAACAATTAATATGATAGTAAAATAATAAATGCATTTTTCTATATTGATTTCTATTTCTCTTGCCTGTATGAATTGTATTATACACAAACACGTGCATGCATGTATGTACATATTATATGTATTTTTAGGCGTAGGCATGGTTGTATGGGAAGAGGCTTACTTCCCAACCACATGGTTCCGGGTTCAGTTCCACTGCATAGCATCTTGGCCAAGTGTCTTCTACTATAGCCTTGGGCCGACCAAAGCCTTGTGAGTGGATTTGGTAGATGGAAACTGAAAGAAGCTCATCGTATATGTGTGTGTGTGTGTGTGTGTGTGTGTGTGTCCGCTACCGCTTGACAACCAGTATTGGTGTTCTTATATCCATGTAACTTAGCGGTTCAGTTAAAGAAACCGAAAGAATGAACACTAGGCTTAAAAAAAATAATACGTGCTAGGACTAAAATTCGACCAAAATTCTTCAAGGCTGTGCCCCAACATGGCCGCAGTCTAATGACTAAAGCAAGCGTACGTACGTACGTACATACATACATACATACGTACATACATAGCTCTCACCCTCTATCAATTCATCTATCTATCTCTCTACCTCTCCCGGCTATTTCTAGCGACAACGAAGGGGAAACGAAACGAAAATGGACCGTCTCGAAGCTGTAATCCAAACCGTTGTTGGTAGTTTTTGTCGTCATGAAATGTGGGGTGGGAGGAAATGAGTGTAAGCAAGATGATAGTGAGAGTCTACGGAGGGCAAGGAAGTCTGATTTCTCCATTGTGTGTGGTTCAAGAGTTTCAGCTAAGTTCTGGGATGAGAACAACAACATTGATAACGATCGTCTCTTCTGGCGGAAGAGAAACTGTCAAGAGATTGTTTCTCCGTTGACTGGACCTCCCGTACAGTTGAGGAAGAGGTGAGATAAGGAGGTCGCCATAAATTGGGAAGTCGCAGACGACACTCCGCAGATGACACCCATACACAAATTGGGAAGTCGCAGACGACACTCATACACACATGTACATACGGTGTGTGCGTGTTTGTGTGTGTCGGGAATTATGAAGTAGTTACTCAAAGGCGAAAACTTCCGTGCTTAAATAAATTTCAGAAAGTGTTTCGGGACGAAAGCCAAGGTTTCTGGTAAACTACACACTTACACAAGTGCGTGCAAGCACGCACACGCATATACTTGTGTATACATATATACATATAAGCATAGGTGTGTGAATATACGTGTGTGTATATGTATGTATAAGGTATTATGTATGCGTATTTACAAGTGCGTGTGTGGGTGCGAGTGTATGCACGCACGAACACAATGCAACACATAGGTGTTGCTTTATACACACACACACACACATATATATATATATATATAATTTATGAAATCATCTCAGTACCATAAACATGTAAAACGTCCCTAAAACAACACGCGTGCAAACACACACACACAGAAAGATGGATACATAGAGAGACGAACAGATATATATATATAGATAGATAGATAGATAGATAGATAGATAGATACATGGATGGATAGATAGATAGATGGATGGATAGATGGATGGATAGACGGATAGATAGATCGACACGTGCCCCATTGAATAAGTGAGGGATATTCTAAAACACATTCACAGTCCAACAGACATTATCTTTTAGAAGTTAATTAAAAAAACAAAAATCAATTGTAAATATTTACATTAAATTGTCTTTGCTTCAACACCAACACACACACAGTCTTACATACAAATCTATAACAATATGCATATACTAATAGATATTTATATATTGTATATCACCTCTCTCTCTCTCTCTTTCTATATGTGTGTATACACAAACGTTTATATATGTGCGCATGTGTGTCTGTATGGTACACCTAGGCCTACACACACACACACACACACATATATATATATATATATATATATATATATATATATATACACACACAAACACATCCATACACAACCAAAAATTCTAGTTTTTTTAGGGGGTGGATGCAGTGTTTGTAACATTTTCCCATAATTTTTTTTCCTCTGTAGGGGTGGGTTACCTTTTACATATGTACCTAGCCTCACCCCTCATCCACAC
>NC_069004.1:32180808-32182122 GCF_001194135.2 Octopus bimaculoides
GAAATGGAAAGAGGAGGGGGTGAGGAGGAGGAGGAAGAGAAGAAGAAGAGGGGGCGGCGCAGGATCTTTATAAAGAGAAACAAATTAAGTGGGGAACACTGTGTCTGTGTGAGAGTGGAGTGTCCGAGTGTGTGTGTACGAATGAGTATGCGTGTAAGTGTTGTTGAGTGTGCGCGTGTGGATGCGTCTGTGAGTGTGAGTGTGTGTGCGCGTGCGAGTGTGCGGCCGTCAGCTCCCTTTTTTGGAGGGGTTTAAGGTAAGCAGGATTTTTTATAAGGGTTCAGCACATACAGTCACGCGCAGATAGATAGATTGAGAGAGAGAGAGAGAGAGAGAGAGAGGGAGATAGATAGATAAAGAGATAATCAGAGAAATAGATGGATAGATAGATAGATAGATGGAGAGAGAGAGAGAGAGAGAGGCAGGCACATACATACATGAAATACACACATACACACACACATACAATGAAACAAGTAAAAGAATAAATAAATAAATCAATAATGAATTTGTATGTGTATTTACCAATTCTTTCCTTTTTTTTCCCCCTTCCTTTATTTTTGTCCTTTTTTTTTCTTATAGATTTACATCTATTTTCTACAGCAGAAATTTTGAAATTGTTTCTGTCTTTCGCGAAAAGCAGCAGTGATGGAGGGAAGTGAAGAAAATAACCAGAGGAAGTAAAACATAAAGAATAATTGGCGAAAAAAATGACGAGGGTGATGGTGGTGGTGGCGGTGGTGGTGATGGTTGTGATGATGATGATGATAGTGGTGAAGATGATGGTGTGATGACGGTGATGATGATGCTGGTGGTGATGATGCTGGTGGTGATGATGGTGATGATAATGACGATGATGATGATGACCACAAAGCAATTCTTAGAGAAAGGAACGGTTAAAGAAATCACAATCAGAAATGCTCGGCCGGAGTGGTGGGAGGAAAGGGTTCCCTCCTCCCCTTTAATATTTGTTTATGTTCATACGTCACACTACGTGTGTGTGTGTGTGAGATAGAGAGAGAGAGAGACCGTGTGTGTGTGAGTGTGTGTGTGTGTATGCGCGCGCTTATAAACGAAGGAGGGAGGATGGGTGCCGCGAAGTGTTGTGTTGCACTGGTGATTTATCAGTCACAACTAAAAATCTTTTAAATCATGCAAATAGTATTCAAATATATTCGGAACCGAGAAGATCCGAACAAGGTGATGGCGTCGGGCGCGGCGACGTAGCCTGACTGGCTGGCTGGCGTGCGGGCGGGCGGGATCGGGACAATCGAGGAAGAAGGAATATAAATAGTCGGGCCCCAACCGCCACCG
>NC_069004.1:32183563-32189114 GCF_001194135.2 Octopus bimaculoides
AAATTTTCAAATTTGGTATATTGATGTAATTTTTCAAGCTGAATCTACTTATCTTATTATTCATTAATGGTCATCATTATCATCGTTTAACGTCCGCCTTCCATGCTAGCATGGGTTGGACGATTTGACTGAGGACTGGTGAAACCAGATGGCTACACCAGGCTCCAATCTGGGATAAAATAAAGTACCAGTCAAGTACTGGGGATCGATTTCGTCCTCTAAACCAGTGGATCTCAACTAGGGTCCATATAAGATTTTGATGTTAAAATTTATTTGCAATAGTCACAGGCGTAGCTGTGGAGTAAGAGGTTTGCTTTTCATCCACATGGTTCCAGGTTCAGTCCCACTACATGGTGGAACCTTTGAGGAGTGACTTCTACCAGAGCCTTGGGCCAACCTAAACCTTGTGAGTGGATTTGGTAAATTGAAACTGAAAGAAGCTATTCATATTTGTATATATCTAAATATACATATATAGGTGCAGGAGTGGCTGTGTGATAAGAAGCTTGCTTCTCAACCACAGGGTTCCGGGTTCAGTCCCAATGCATGGTATCTTGGGCATGTGTCTTCTACTATATATATATATATATATATATAACTTGGCAGTTTCGCAAAAAAGAAATCGATGGAATAAGTACCCAGCTTAACAAAAATAAATACCAGGGTCAATTCATTTGACTAAAAAAAATTCTTCGAGGCAGCGCTCCAGCATTGCCACAGTCTAATGACTGAAACAAGTAAAAGATAAAAGATAAGCACACACACACATATATATTAACCTTGTTATGATGATGATGGTGATGATGTTATGCCTGGGTCTCATGGCAATTTGTGGTGCCAGTGATACATAAAAGGCACTCATGCTGGTGACACACAAAAGGCACCTGTGCCAGTGACACAAAAGTGGCACCCATACTGGTGACACATAAAAGGCACCAACTACACTCTTGAAGTAGTTGGCATTACGAAGGGCTTCCAGCTGTGGAAACTAAGCCAAAATCAGACTGGAACCTGGTGCAGCCTTCCAGTTTGCCAGTTCCAGTCAAACTGTATAACCCATGCCAGCATGGAAAGCGGACGCTAAATGAAGATGATGATGATGGTGATGATGATATCATGCCATGTTCCCACAGTTGCAGGAAAGGCTTAGATGTCATCTCCACTGGATTCCCATTAAAGAGTTAATGAACAACACTTGCAGAAACGAACAAAATCCTAAAATTAGGCAGCTTTTGTAGTCAAGTGTGTTTATGACTCGTCGTGAGTGGTGTCCTCCATAGCTGTTGTTTACTTTTGGTTTTAATCAGAAGAAGAAGAAAAAGACAATTTTGTGATGAAAAAAAGATGCGATGAACCCAGCGCTCTGTGTTACAAAACAAGCCACGCCCAGACTCATTGCTGTTGAAGAAATTATTGATGATTCTTGGAGGATGCAAAGGAGCCTGCAAGGGACTGCCAGCAATGGAGAGCACTGGGGGACCTAGTTGGCTCTATGCATGATGACGCCTTCGGGGCCACTAATTTGGAGTGACCCCAGCCACATCAAGCAAGAGTGTGAAGCCAAACCAAGTATTCTTCGGACAAAAAGTTTACACTTATGGCGGCAATGAGAGTGAGTCAGACAATCAAAGTGGTGAAAGAGATGCTGAAAGTAGTGATTCAGGCGAACAACTACTGTAGTTTAGAGGTGGGCCAATTATTGTTATTCTCCTGAAATGTTTTTGTGATTCTGTCCATTAGTTTTCCTGCAATCGTTACTCTTGAGTTGTGTATGCAACTAATTTTGTTGCTAACGAGCCCAGGTGGAGGGGAAGGTTAGACACAGGGACCCAGGTCTGAGAGGGTTGATGCTTGTTTTTATGTCAAATATTAAAAACCACTTAACATTAGACTGAAGAATTACTCAATACTCATGAGGCAGTGAGTTCAATTCCCAGATCAGGCTGTGTGTTATGTTCTTGAGCAAGACACTTTGTTTCATGTTGCTCCAGTTCACTCATCCATAGAAATGAGTTCTGATGTCACTGGTGCCAAGCAGTACCAGCCTTTGCCTTTTCCTTGGATAACATCGGTGGTGTGTAGGGGAGAGGCTGGTATGCATGGGCGACTGCTGGTCTTCCATAAAACAACCTTGCCTAGACTTGTGCTTTAGAGGGGAACTTTCTAGGTGCAATCCCCTGGTCATTCATGGCTGAAGGGGGTCTTTACCCTTAACCCTTTTTACTCAGTATTTTTTAGCAAAGTACATGTTCATTAGATTTTTAAAAAAGGATGACAGTGACTTCGAAGTTTGTCAGCTGCTAGCCTTCTTCAGACTGTATATACATATACATACACACATATTGGGTTGGTGCATAATTATTGCGGCTTTTTTTTCAACAAAAACAATAACAATATTTAACGTAAACATCTTTAAATGACAGTCTGACCGTCTGCCAAGCAAATCGGAAGCAGTAATTGAAGTATAATGAACTCTGCTTCAAACACCTGAGGACCAGATGGTGGTGTTAAACTGGTCAGGGTATTAGGTCTATCAGCCAAGAACCAGATAGTGGTGCTAAACTGGTCAGCGTGTTAGGCCAACCAGCCAAGGAGCAAAAAGACCCAAAAAGACCAGAGGTGTTTAGTTTCCGGTTAGCCCTGAGCAAACAAACTTATGATCAATGGCCATCCAACCGTAACTATCAAGTACTTTTCGTGTATATGCATGGTTGCATTATCCCCTGTGACGTTAGAGTGCAGTTTGAGGGAGAGTTGGTTTTTGTTTCTTGCATATCCATCTAGGTTGTGGTGACAGAAGTGTTAAAACTGGTTCGTGTGAAAGAAATTGTCGATGCAAGTAAAGATAAGTCGCATTCCTTTTCGATAAAACCAAATTGTTGATTCATTTCAATGAACAGTCAACAGACAATCTTTCGTTAAATTCATTTTTGGCATTTTTCTTCAAATTCATAATACATACATCCTTTGTTGTATCTTGGGAGAGTCGCTATGCCTATAATAAAAGACATGCACAGGTTCGATTCCACTTCTTAGTCAACTGATTAAATATTCAATCAATTAACTAATCGATCGATCGTTTGTTTGCTCGTCAAAGTTCTTCCGTTGCTGTTGCCAACCTTTTCAATGACCTGTGACTCCTTACTCGCTCCAAGACCTAAAACTTGTTCCAACACACGATTTCACATCAGGAATCTTGCAAGCAAAGACAAAAACGAAACACACACATTTCTTGGTTATATGTACATAGATTTGTTCATTATATCCACATTTGTTTGTTATGCATATACATTCATAATGTAAACAGACGTTTATGTCAGCGAGCGAGGAGACGACACCTGAATAGATCGACAGATGGACACTGAGAGAAAGAAAGAAATATACGTGCAAGTATTGCCATAGACAGATATATAGATACACACAGGTACACAGGTGCAGTATAGAGATAGACACAGAAGAACATTCGGGTAGAATGATAGACAGACAGATGTAGGGATGGAGCGAGACATGTGTAGAGAAAGAAAGATCGATCGATCAATAGATAGATAGATAGATAGATAGATAGATAGATAAGTACACAGGTAGTTAGGTAGGTGGATGGACAGATAGTTATAGTAAAGTGCAGGCTGAGAAATAGATAGACAGACTGAGGTGAGGGTAGCGCGATAGACAGATAGATATAAACACAAACAGATGTTTGGGTAGTGAGATAGACAGATAAATGAACACAGTCGAGGTGGTAGTTGAGAAATAATTAGACAGATAGATAGATAGATAGATAGATAGATAGATAGATAGATAGATAGATAGATAGATAGATAGATAGATAGGTAGGTAGACACAGATAGATAGAGAGAGAGACGTATCGATAGAGAGATAAACATAAACAGACGTGCATGTAAAGAGATAGACAGACAGACAGATAATAGTGAGGGTAGAGAGAGAGAGAGAGATGGACAGATGGACAGATAGATAAATCTAGAGATCTAATGAAGGTGGGAAGTTGTCGCGGGCGGCCAATCAATGGAAATGAGAATGTTTTCTTACCTTCTCGAGAAGAGAGAAAAAAGAAAGAGGATTAATTAAAGTAAATAATATCTCCAAGGTATGTTTGAGTGAAGTGTTGTTGCTATTGTTACCGATTTACACATCATCCCACACACAGGTACCTTACGACACTGGAGAGCTCCAGACAAAGAGTGAGAAATTTAGAGGATTCAAGGGGAGATTACTCTACACTACTGCTGCTGCTACTACTACTGTTGTTGTTATTATTACTATTACCACTACTACTGTTACTACTACTACTACTACTACTACTACTACTATTGTTACTACTACTACTACTACTGTTACTACTACTACTACTACTACCACAACTACTACTACTACTACTACTACTGCTACTGCTGCTGCTGCTGCTGCTGCTGTTGTTGTTGTCACTACTACAGATGCTACTACTACCACAGGACGGCGAGAGGGAAATGAGTCCAATATGTTCGTTGGACCTGCATGAAATAGCAGCTAAATTTTCTCAAAAACTGGGATCCTACGCTTTTACAAGTTTTCAATTCAACTAAAAAAAATATGCAGCGGCCCCGAAATTATTTCACAGAAACTAAAACTGGAATTTATGGTCTTTTAAGTTCATTAAAATAATGTAATACATTCAAAATCAGAACAAATATTCCATTATAAGTATCAATGAAACGGATATTGGCTAGTGGTTGTCACCAAAAGCAGTTGTTGAATATTGGCGCCACAGAAATTCAGACAGGAAGCTTTCAAAGAGAGTCTGTGATGTGCCCCATTCAATTCATCAACTTCTTTTTGGCCCTTTTCCCAATCTGGACTTCATTGATTGCGCATGAACTTCCAAGATCAAGAACATGAACTAAATCGAAGCTGTTTAATCTTCTCGATCTATAACATCAATGTCCAGTATCTTGTCCAGTCGTGGAACAAATTATAATTTAGGGGCGTAAAAAACAAACAACCAAAAGACCAGTTTCAATTTAGGACCATAAAAACGAGGATACCTGGAATTGGATCTGTGAAGTGAAAAGTATAGGAGTCTATACATGATTACATGGTGTGCTAGACATAGCAGTAACTTTTCATCCTCAAATTACATTCTACCACTTAGCGGGATTTCGTCTGTCTATACGTTCTGAGTTCAAATTCCGCCGAAGTCGATTTTGCCTTTCATCGTTTCGGGGTCAAATAACAGTGGAGTACTGGGGGCGATGTAATCAACTTGCCAATCCCTCGAAACGCTGAAACCATCCCTACCGCCTTAAAAAAAAAGGATCCTTTCGGTAAATTTTTATATTAACACCCGCACGATTTTCACTAAGAAAAAAAAAAAAGCTCGTATATTTTGCGTGGAATCAAGTACCCTGACCTCCTAATATACCGCAAATCCCTTTATTTTGGTTCGGAAGAAAGTTGGCGCATCCCGGAATCATTGAAAAAAATTTTTTTTTTTTTTTCATTGAATGAATTCCTGTGACTTCCTAGGCCAGGGGTTTTCAAACTTTTTGACTTGCAG
>NC_069004.1:32189916-32192797 GCF_001194135.2 Octopus bimaculoides
TTTTTTCTCTTTTTCTTAGTGAAAATCGTGCGGGTGTTAATATAAAAATTTACCTAAAATATCCTGTGTGAAATGTATCGAGAATAAAGTGTTTCTGGTTGGAACCCCTAGGTTTCCTGTCCTGAAATCGCCTGGTTGAGAGTTCATACGGGTACAGGGACTCTACCGTACACCTTGTAACTATGTTATGCTACCAACCAGCATGTTACAGTGGGTGCTTAAGAACTCAAAGGTGCATAAAACATCCCCACAAACACCAAAAACAAGGTGAAGATGACTGTCACTTCACACTAGTCCGCAAGTGTCCGGGTGCGTCCCCTGACGCACACATTCCCTAGCCTCTAATCACCGCGAAAGGTTGAAAGAGACTGGAAATTCTTTGAAACGAAGGCCGTGGAGAAGACTTTGGCCAGCATTATGACGTCATAATGACAATTTGGAAGAATTAGAAATCTTTGAAGTGGACGAACGGGATTTAATTTCACACATATACAATCATATGCGAACATGTACGCACACACACACACATGAATATACATACGCCTACGTTCATGCATATGTTATAAGCATATATGTTTTTATATATTACTCACATACATATAAGTATGTATGTATCATAGATAGATAGAGAAAGAGAGAGAGATAAAGATAGATAGACAGACAGACAGACAGATAGATAGAGAGATAGACAGATAAATAGAGAGATAGATAGACAGACAGACAGACAGACAGACTGATAGATAGATAGATAGATAGATAGATAGATAGATAGATAGATAGATATGGCCGGTCAGTGGGGTTACCCTGGGTTTCGCGTCCACTTGCTAGAAAAGCCAAAGGCCAACGGGTTTAGGGTCTGAGAAAATGCTGCAAAGCTAAGCGCTTTATGAACGTGAAACCCGAGGCAACCCTATAGACGGGTCATATCTATCTTTATCTAATACACTCTCTATAACTGAGTGTGCTTCTTTTTCGGATTTATGATATACTGACGATATGTATGTGTTTGTCACCCCACCATCGCTTGACGACCGATGCTGGTGTGTTTACGTCCCCGTAATTTAGCGGTGAGGCGCTAAAGTGTAGTTATATCTTATTTTAGTCTTATCAGTAAACAGGAGACCAACCGAAGATGACTTTCCTTTCATTCATTCCCAGAATCAATAAAATTATTTACCAGTCGAATACGGTAATCGATATAACCCATTATGCTTCCCTCACAAACAGGTAGCTCTGTGCCGAGATTTAGAAAATCAATTATTAATACAAACATAATTGCTGATGGAATGTTTAATGGCTATTTACTTGTTTTCAGTCAATGGACAGCGGTCATGCTGGAGCCTCACCTTGAAGGGGTTCAGTATTTATTCTAGCAGTTTCTTTTTGCCGAACCGATAAGTTACGGGGACGTAAACGAACCAAAACCAATTGTGAAGCCTGGAACACACGCACACATACACAGAGATAGATAGATAGATAGACATGACAGGCTTCATTCAGTTTACCAAATCCACTCACAATGCTTTGGTCGACTCTGGGTAATAGCAGAAGACACTTGCCCAAGGTGCCGTGCGGTGGGACTGAACCAGGGACTATATGGTTGGGAAGCAAACTTCTTATTTGCGCCTGTTTTAATTCGTTTCAAATTTGGGCCCAAAGTCGACAGTTTCGAGAGAGTGGAGCAAGTCAATTAGATCAACCCCAGTTGCTCAACTGGTACTTGTTTTATCGACCCCGAAAAGGTTGAAAGGTAAACTCGACCTCGGTGGAATTTGACCTCAGAACGTACAGACTGAAGAAACGCCGCCAAACATTTTGCGAAGCGTGCTAACGACTCGGCCATCTCGCCGCCTTCACTTAAACTAATAATTATTTCTTCTCTAGGCTCAAGGACTTGAAAAAATTGTGTGTGTGTGTTGGAGGTGGGGCTGGTCGATTACATCGACCCCAGTGCGAGGCAAAGTCAACCTCGGCGGAATTTGAACTCAGAACGTAGTGGCAGACGAAATACCGCTAAGCATTTTGCGCAGCGTGCTAATGATTTTGTCAGCTCTCCGTCCTCAGTGATATTAATAATGTCGACTAAAAGATATTCCCGAATATTTGTATTATTTATAAAAGACAAGAAAAAGAAAATTCGTTTTTGTTTGCTTTTTTAATCGTATTTTGTTCACAGGATTATTGACTGAACGTTTTAGTCCAATCAAGGGCAATCACTGCTTCGCTGCATTAACGACGCTTTGATCTACGGTTTCGATTTCTTTTTCAATCGAAAGCTCTGTATCGATTAATAACAACATCTAGGCAACTCAGACGGAACAGTTACCACAGAGCTCTCGATAGTATAGTAATAAATCTATCCGTTAGTCTTTCAGGAGGCCGAGGTTCGTTTCTCCACCAGGGAGGTGAGATACGCTAAAAGCAACTCGCTGGCAGAATCGTTAACGCATTGGACAAAAATGCCCAGCGACATTTTTTCTGGTTCTTTGAGTTCTGAGTTCAAATTCCGCCGAGATCACCTTTGCCTTTCATCCTTTTGGGATCGATGAAATAAAACCAGTAATGGGGATGGCTAATCCATGATAAATCAGCCTCCTCAAAATTTCAGGTTTTCTGCCTGTATTAGAAAGGATTATCATCACCATCGTTGTCACCGTCATCATTATTATTTAAAAAAGCAACAAATTTATTGATTTTCATACCTATTACAATCAGTAAAAGACATACATATATCCATATATAAACATAATTAAGGGATCAGCAACAGTTGCTTCACCACATACCGAAGTTCAGAAATAGCAGCTAAAGTGTTGAAGCTCCAACTTGTAATGCTATCTGTTGGAGCTTCAGCACTTTAGCTGCTATTTCTGAACTTCGGTAT
>NC_069004.1:32193236-32211303 GCF_001194135.2 Octopus bimaculoides
ATATATATATATATATATCCATATATATATATATATATATATACGTACATATGTACGTAGTCAATCGTACGTAAGTACGTACAGACAGACAGGCAGAAAAATGAGTTTTCACAGTTTCGATACCAACCCGGTCCTGGCACTTCCACTTCTTCCTTTTCCCCTTCTCCTCCTCTTCCACCGCCTTCTCATCCATTTCTTCAGCTTATTCTTCCTCCCTCCTCTTCTACATCCTTTTCTTTCTCATCCACTTCTTTGCCTTCCCTTTCTTGTTTTTGTTCTTCTTCCTCCTCCTACTCCTCATCTACATGTCCTCCTCCACCTCCTTTTCCTTCTTCTTATCCACTTCTTCATCACCTTCACTTTCTTGTTCTTTTTCCTCCTCCTCCTTCACTCTTTCAGCTTCCCCTTCTCTTCCTTATCTACATTCCCTCCTCCTCCACCTCCTTTTCCTTCTTCTCATCCACTTCTTCACCTTCCCTTTCCTCTTCTTCTCCCTCCCCTCTTCTCTTCCTTCTCCTCTTTGAAGAAATCCAGCTGCCGTCACACCTGAAGGAGAACCAGCGTTCAATAAAACAAGGAACCGATTGCCTCTTGAGCCAGTAATCCGATATGATCGTACATTTGGTCATCTTGTCTCCAAGCAACAATATTTATATAGTCAAGTAATTTCTTTCTTGAGATACCATCTGATGACAGTGAGTTTGGCCAAAAACTTTAAGTAATGAAAAAGCAGATATAATAAATGTGTTTAATACTCATCCTGTTTTTCTTTGTTTTTTTTTATTGTTTGGAATACAAATTATAAATATAAGTTCCATGTAAGGGAACAAATCTATTTCTCTTTCTCTCTTTCACTCTCTCTCTCTCTGTAATTAGTATGTCTATCTATTTACCCCTCAATATGTGTGTGTACATATATCAACCAATTTCTCTCTCTTTCTCTCCCTCTCTCTCTCTCTGTTAGTATGTCTATCTATTCACCCCTCTATATATATGTGTACGTATATCAACCAATTTCTCTCTCTCCCTTCCCCCTCTCTCTCTTGCTGTATATATATATATATATATATATATATATATATGCATGTATATATATATACTGAGACCGTGATCTTGCAAACCACAAGGCTACATGCATACACACCAGAAGACTGCACTGGTTTGTTCATGTAATACACATGGATGAGGACAGCTGCATAAAGAAATGTCAAATTCTAATTATCGAGGGTACCTGTGGAAGGGGTAGACCCAGGAAGATGCAGGACGACGTGGTGAGAAAGGATCTTCAGATGCTGGTCCTTATTGAGGAAATGACAAAGAACCAGGATTTGTGATGTCATTCATACATACAGGCTTGTCCATTACAGGCGCCAGTGCCACATAAAATGCACTTGTATTGGTGCTGGATAGAGTCACACCCACGCCAGTGGCATATAAGAAGAACCCAGGTCACTCTGTAAAGTGGCCAGCATTAGGAAGGGCATCCAGCCATAGAAACCATGCCACAACAGTAAATTGAAGTCTGGACAGTTCTTCAGCTGGCCGGCTTCATGTTAAACTGTCCAACCTATGCCAGCATGGAAAACAGATGTTAAAAGATGATGATGACGATGATGTATTTATAAAATCTGATATATCATCAATAAAAATCAAAAGGATGATTATGTTGAGACCTGACCATACTGGGGCACCACCTTGAAGAGTTTAATCAAACTGATAGGCCCCGGTACTTATTTTTGTTCTTTTGTTTTCAGTCTCGTACTTACTGTATCAGTCTCTTTTGCCAAACTGTTATGACACAGGGATACAGGGAGCGGAGTGTATACATAAATACAAAGATACACACTTATATACAGATCCAAAATTATCTCGGAATAATGCATGAATAAAATAATACTGAAATCAGACACAAACCGAAGAGAAAATGGAGAAAGTTTTATTGAAAACCTGATGTCTTAAACTGATGGTTTTAACAGCCAAGCAAGATTTAATCTTTTGTGTGTGTGTGTGTGTGTGTGTATCATACTAATTCCCCCCCCCCCATACACACACTCATACAAACTTTCATTTCTCATAAACAAAATTGTATATAGTTATAGGCGGAGTTAAAGAATATACACACCACCCGTTTTCGGCGTAACCCTAACCACTGGGTGTGCTAATTCCTTACTTCGCCCAATTTTAACATATATATAACTATGGCGAAGGTTAAAGAATGCGCACACTCGGTGGTTAAGGTTAGGATTAGAGTTACGCCGAAAACGGATGGTGTACGTATCCTTTACCTCCGCCTAAAATTGTATGTAGTTATCTTATAAGATATTCAAGAGCACTGCAACTACTCGGATAGAGACCAACGGACGGATAGAAACTAGCAATAAATCACGTAAATACAAAACGAGCTAAAAGTACAGGGGAAAGAACTCTATAACATGAGTCTGGAATTTCTTCCCATCACCTCTCTCGAAGAGCAGCAAATTTGGTCAAATCAAACACTCGTCCGTTTCAGTATTTCCCTGTACAAAAACTGCAATAGATATATGGATGTCACATTATAATTATACATTTCGATAACATTAAAGGGTAATTTTTTTTTTTACATTTATTCAATTATTGTTTTTCATATAAAAAAAAAATGTTTTACCAGAAAAAGAATCAGGGGAGAGAATGTTATTGATCTCCATTTTTCCAGCGGAAAATTATAAACCGAATATCGTGTTATTTTGTTCCACTCTGTATAATTTCATTTCGTTTAACAGCTTCGTTTCAATTTCAGAGAGATTGACCCAAGATATGGACTCCTTGGTTTAGAGTTAATTCCCCTTCGTAATTCTATTTGTCGTCATGTAGCGCTCTCTTAACAACCGGTGCGCCGTTACTTAAATACCGAAAAAAAAGACAATAAAAAAAAAACGATGTTTCCTTTGAATTTATAACGATTCATAAAATGTCATAAATATTTCAGAATATGTAAATTATATAATAGATGTTAATTGTTAAATTTTATTTTGATATTGTTTTGTTTCTTCAAGGCGGCGAGCAGGTAGAATCGATACCACGTCGGAAAAATTGCTTAGTGGCATTTCTTCTCTACTTGACGTTCTGAGTTCAAATTCCGCCGAGGTCGACTTCCCTTTCCATCCTTTCGTGGGTTGATTAAATAAATATCAACTGATATAATCGACTTGCCCCTCCCCAGAAATCACACTGGCCTTGTGCTAAGATTTGAAACCTATATTTATTTTGCTTTTATACAACAAAAAGTACACAAAATCTTAAGACATAAATAATGTTTAAATTCATGGTCAATAACTATAACGTTTTTGAAAATTTATATTCATTTCTATTTATATATTCCAAGTTCTAATCTCATTATCAATTAATGTTTACTTTTAAATTGTTTTATACCAAGCCACACCTATTATCCGGAGAGTTTAGGACCTGAAGTAGACTGGGTTTCTGGATTTTCCGGTTTTCTGAAGACAGCATAAATATATACTTAAAATATAAAATAAACTAGGAAAAGCGAAGAACTAAATTATATTTAACAGATTCAAATTAATACACTTCTAAAGCAGAGACTGTTTGACATTTATTGATCCACTTAAACTTCTTAAAATATATTATACTGTACCCATGTATAAAACATAATATTTATGGGATGAAAATTAAATGAAGAAAAATTAAGAACATGATTTTATTTAACAAATACAGGTACAAATTAATAAAATTTTAATGCAGAGTATTTTAAATCTTTATCAATCCACTTAAAAATGTAACCACCACAACTATTTTTAACACAGCGAATGCAAATTAACCAACTTCAGAAACAGGGTCTGTTTACTCAATACAGGGTATAGAATATTGCAGGGAATTACAGACCATTTTCGGACTTCTGGAAACCAGATAAGTGGTCAGGTCGTGTGTTAGTGACAATTTTAGCCAGAATTACACAAGGGATTTTATTGTGTCTACACCGTTTATTGCAAGACTGTCATGGAAATCGTTATCCAAATATGTTTCATAATTGGTCTCAGTGTCCGATTTTGGCTTTTCAAGACAAATTTTCCGGCTTGGTTATCATCTCGAGTGGAAATATCGACACCCCTAACATCATGGAAACGGAGTAAGTCTCATTTGTTTTATTTTCAAGTATTTAACACCCACTTAACTCAAATGTCTGAGGGTAGCCGGATATATTTTTTGGAAATTTAATAAATATTCAGCTTTAAAGCGAATATCTTTAAAAAGGTTCTTAAAGTATCGTGTATTTTATTCCTCGTTGTTTTATTGGGGTTCTTATAAACAAACTCTGATCACTCGTAGACGTCGTATATAATATATTTTAGCGTTTGTCTTTTGTTTTCTGGAAAATCTCCCTAAAGAAATTGTTGCAGAGACCAAAGCTATCGAAATCTGCAAATTTTAAATTAGAATTCACTTTTAATTAGCATTACCAATGCTGGTTATTGGCATTTAGTGTGGATATTTTGGTATCTATTTTATTGCAGAACATTTATTAGTCACTTTTGTTGTTTAGCATCATTCTGACTTGATGGAGCCGGCTTATGATGAAAGACATTCCATACATGATCACCATGTCTTTCTGGTAAATTTTTACCGTCTTTTTTCCCTATATGCAAGGAATCCGAAACCTCATTGTCCCAATACTCTGTCTCCTGAGGCTGAGCTAGTTTGATTCGAAAAGAAACTTGGCTGCTAGAAATAGCAGCAAAAACTGTTTCAAATTTAAAAGAAAGGAAAGAAAAATATTCTTTTCTACTCAATGCACAAGGCCCGAAATTTGGGGGAAGGGGGCCAGTCGATTAGATCGATCTCAGTGCACAACTGGTACTTAATTTATCGACTCCGAAAGGATGAAAGGCAAAGTCGACCTCGGCGGAATTTGAACTCAGGACGTAAAAATAGACGAAATACCGCTAAGGGTTTCGCCCGGCGTGCAAACGTTTCTGCCAGCTCGCCGCCTTAGGAAAGAAAAATATTGGATAATGTTGTGCGATACACTGCACCAGAAAATAACTAAATAAACGATGGAGTGGTTACGGTTGGATTGCCTTTCATCATAGGTCTGCTCAATCAGGCTGACTTGGGGCTCAACAACAACACTTCAGTATTTCAGAATAAATCACAACTGATTGTAAACAGCAGTTTAACGTCCAGCATTTAATATTTGGTACTACTAAAGCAGCGCAGTCGCGCGTCCGGGTCCGTGCTGCTTTAGTAGTACCTTAATATTTTACGTTAAAAAAGGGCGGCGAACTAACAGAATCGTTTGCACGCCGGGCAAAAAGTTCAGCGGCATTTCTTCGGTCTTAACGTTCCGAGTTCAAATTGCACCGAAGTCGACTTTGCTTTCATCGTTCCGGAATCGAGCATAGGGAGTCAATGTAATCGACCGCCCACCACCACCACCACCACCTCAACTTCCGAACTTGTTGGCTTTGTGCCAAAATTTGAAACCGAAAGAAAGAGAGAGGGAAACAAAGTAACTGACGAAATTGAAAATGTAGTTAATCCACAATGGATGACGTGTTTCGGCATGTGATAAGTTCTGTTAATACTACTACTAATAATAATGGTAATACTATTTTCTACTATACGCACAAGGCCTGAAATTTGGGGGAGAGAAATGAAATAGTTGATTACATCGACTCCAGTACTTATTTTACTGTCCCCGGAAGGATAAAAGGCAATGTCGACTTTGGCGGAATTTGAACTATGAGCATAGCGACAGACGACATACCATTAAGTATTTCGCTCAGCATTTCGACATACCATTAAGTATTTCACTCAGCATGCTAACAATTCTCTCAGGTCACCGCCGAAATAATAACAATAATAATAATCGTTTCTACTCTAGGCACAAGGCCTGAAATTTGCAGGGAGGGGCCAGTCGATTACATCGACCCCAGTGTTTCACTGGTACTTAATTTATTGATCCCGAAAGGATAAAAGACGAAGTCGACCTCAGCGGAATTTGAAATCAGAGCGTAAAGACATGAAATGCCTGGCGTGCTAACGATTCTGCCAGCTTGTCACCTTAATAATGATGATGATGATGATGACGATAACGATAACGACGACGCGCCGACGCCGCCATCAGTAACAAGTTGTTATTGTTGTATAAATGGAAATGAACTCAGACCATGCCAGTAAAAAAAGACAGTTGAAATATGAAATATATTGTTAGAAATATATTTACTGCACAGCTGTTTCTCTATGGTGACATTAAAAAAAATGCAATATTTCCAAGTGATAATATATGTGTGTGTGTTGTCATGGCTATGTGGTTAAGATGCTTGTTTTGCGAGCACCTGGTTTTGAGTTCAGGCTTACTCTGAAGCACTATGGGTTGGTTTCTTCAAATATAGCCTTGGACCAATGAATGCCTTGTGAGTGAACTTGGTTGACAGAAACTGTGTGGAAGAGTGCTGTGTGTGTGTGTACCACTGACACTATTACTGCCTAATAACAGGTGTTGCTTTGTTATATCCCTGCACCTTGTCTGTTTGGCAATAGACACTGAATAAATGAATGCCAGATTTTTAACAAATAAGTCAGGAAGGGCATCCAGCTGTAGAAACATTGCCAGATCAGATTGGAGCCTGGTGCAGCCTCCTGGCTTGCCAGTCCCCAGTCAAACTGTCCAACCCATGCCAGCATGGAAAACGGACGTTAAACGATGATGATGATGAGGAGGTCCTTGGGTCCGTTTATTCAACTGAAACCATGCCCTAGCATGCCCACAGTCAAATGACTGAAAGAAAAATAAAATAAAAAAACAGATAAAAGATTATTTTAAAATTAAAATAAATTTCTCATATTACATAACCACCACCCCACTCCCATAACTACTTTCTCATCTCTTCCCCTTCCTCTGCCTTATTTTCCCCCTCTCTATGTGCACAGTATTCCTTTGTTCATTGCCTGCACCAAGCCGCGTTTGTGCACTCAACCTACACCCCTTACCTAAACTCTTTCTCTCATTTTTACTCGCTCTTTATATATATGATAGCAAGCATGACAGGAGATCAACCAACCAACATTTATATCAGCTTTAATAGATATATCATCATCATCATCGTCATTTAACGTCCGTTTTCCATGCTGGCATGGGTTGAGCAGTTTCACAAGTTGATAAAATTCACTCATAAGGAATCAGTTGGCCTGGAGCTGTCCTAGAAGACACTTGCCCGAGGTGCTGTGCAGTGGGGTCGAGCCTGAGACCATGTGGTTGTGAAGCAAAATTCTCAATCGCACAGCCATGTTTGTGCAGAGAGAGTAAATACTTTGGTAGAAAATTGAACCTGGGCTGCTTGTGTGGTAGGCAGGTGCTTCTACCATTGAACCACTGGTGCTTGATCGAGATACCAACTGAGAAGCTGTCCAGGTTCCATGTCGGTTTTGGCTTGGTTCCTATGCCTGGGTGCCTTTCCTAATGCCAACCACTTTACAGAGTGTACTGGGTGTTTTTTACCAGGGCTGTGGAGTCAGTCAGAAACAAGGGGTAGCTGGAGTCAGAGTCTGTAAAACTATACTGACTCCAACTCACAATGTCTTTATTCTTTAATATAAACCAGTTCTAACATCTAGGCTTACTCAAAGTACAAGCATATGCTTTATGAGATATGTAGACCACAATCAATTACATGAAGAGGAGTCAGAGTCACCAATGGTAGAGGAGTCGGAGTCAAAGCTTTTTGTTTCGACTCCACAGTTTTACACAACACCAGCATGGGTGCTTTTGCATGGCACCAGCAAGACTAGGGACACTCAGCAAGAGTTTAAATACATTCTGAGTTCAAATTCCACCGAGGTCAACTTAGCCTTTCATTCTTTCGGGGTCGATAAAATAGGTACCAGTTGAACACAGGGGTCAGTGTAATCAACTCATCCCCTCCCCAAAATTGTTGCCCTTGTGGCAAAATTTGAAACCATTATTATTATTATTATTATTATAATAAAGGTGGTGAACTGGCAGAATTGTTAGCGCGCTAGACGAAATGCTTAGCGGTATTTTGCTTGTTGCTATATTCTGAGTTCAAATTCTGCTGAGGTTGACTTTGCTTTTCATTTTTTGGGGGTCAATAAACTAAGTACCAGTGAAACACTGGAGTCAATGTAATCGACTTGCCCCCTCCCCCAAAATTTCAGGCCTTGTGTCTATAGTAGAAAGGATTATTATTATTATTATTATGATTATTATTATTTTTATTATTTTCTTCTTCTTTCAGTGATGGAAGGTGTCTTTCTCACAAGAGAAAATATCTCCCCGTATTCTGGGGATCTTTTTCATGAGGTAATTTTTCTAAAGTCATTCTTTTCGATTCTTGCTTTATTTATTATCAGTTGGAAGAGATCAACAGAAAGTAACAAGTTCAAATTCCACTGAGGTTGACTTTGCTTTCATCCTTTTGGGGTCAATAAATTAAGTACCAGTTACACACTGGGGTTGATGTAATTGACTCATCTCCTCTCCCAAAATTTCAGGCCTTGTGCCTATAGTAGAAAGGATTCTTCTTCTTCTCCTCCTTCTTCTTTTTCTTCTCATTATTATTATTATTATCTCTTTCAGACACCTCTTATGTTGAAATTCTCAAATGTTATGCTGGGAATATTTGGACAGAGTGACTATCTTGTGTTCCTGGTAAGTTTTCCTGAAACTAATCTTATTGCTGTTGTTGACGTGGTAGTCTTCAGAGAGAGAGAGAGAGAGAGGGTTACATCAGGAACATGTTTAATAATAAATACATGGATCTTGTAAGGAACTAACTGAACTGGATCAACATCCAAAATCAACAGATGTATGTATGTGTACATATACATATATATATATATATATATATATATATATGCATGGCTCTGTGGTTAAATTGTTGGGCTCACAATCATGAAGTAGTGAGTTCGATTCTGGATCAGGCTGTGTGTTGTGTTCTTGAGCAAGACACTCTATTTCACATTGCTCCAGTTCGCTCATCTGTAGAAATGAGTTGCGATGTCACTGGTACCAAGCTGTATCAGTCTTTGCCTTTCCCTTGGATAATATTGGTGGCATGGAGAGGGGAGGCTGGTATGCATGGTATATATATATATATATATATATATATATATATATATATATATATATGTATATATATATATATATATATATAAAGCCTAAACGAGGTTGTGTGCGCATGTGTTTATTCTCCCACCACCACTTGTCAACCAGTGTTGGTTTGTTTATATCCCTGTAACAATAACTGTTCGGCGAAAGCGACTGCCAAAGTACCAGGCTTAAAAAACAAATAAGCACTGAAGTTGATTTATTCAACACATCCACTTAGAATACATAGATGTACATAGGTACATGTGTGTGTGTGTGTGCGTGTTAACATTGCCAATCATTTAAATACATCTGTTGTTTTCTCTCTATTTGTTTTGTTGTTTTTTTTTTTACCTTCAGGCCATTGATGCTATTACAGGAGTTCTTCTAATGAAAATAGCTAAGCTTTTTGCCCGATATCTGGTGAGTGATTGTCCTCGTGTTTCTGTTGCTTAATTAATGGCCTGTCGTTAATTCTAAACCTGTCAGAAGTGTGTTGTGTTAAATTGACTGCACGTCATTTTTGAATATGATTGATTGGTTCGTGCCAACATGTGTTTCTTTTGCCAGCATGGAAGACGGACATTTAACAACAACAACAACAATGATGATGATGATGAAGATATTGGTGGCTAGGACGTTTGTTGAGCTTGATGCATGACCCAGTTATTGAAAGACATATTGGGACAAATGGGTTTCAGGCGATTTTGGTGGTGGTGGTGGTGGTAGTGGTGGTTAGGAGGAAGCAGAATTGTTAGCAGTGAGCTGGCAGAATCGTTAGCACACCGGGCGAAATGCTTAGTGGTATTTCGTCTGCTGTTACGTTCTGAGTTCAAATTCCGCCGAGGTCGACTTTGCCTGTCATCCTTTCGGGGTTGATAAATTTGCTACCAGTTACGCACTGGGGCCGATGTAATCGATTTAATCCATTTGTCTGTCCTTGTTTGTCCCCTCTAATGTTTAGCCCCTTGTGGGCAATAAAGAAATAAAAATTGTTATCACGCCAGACGAAATATTTAGCAGCGTTTTGTCCATCTTCACATTCTAAGTTCATATTGAGATTGACACAATCAACTCTTCTGCCTCTCACCACCACCACCACCACCACAAATTTCAGGCCTTGTGTCTGTAGCAGAAAGCATCATCAACTTTATTCTCATTTTGTAAACGCCGCCTGCCCCCCGCCGCCGCCTCCCTGCTCCTGAATTATTCATTGCAATCCTCTTCCTCTTCCAGCTTCAAAAACAATCCAATGATGTTGATACTTATTCGAAAGATGCAGCACCCATCCTTTTGAAGGCAGAAAATTTAAAGAAATTGCAAGTGTTTATAGTTGCAGTGTAAGTATATCATTGACTTGTTTCAGGTCACCACACTGTGCCCATGCTGGAGTACTGCCTTAAAGAGCTTTAGTTGAACAAATCAACTGCAGTACTTATTTAGTATTTTGTTGGCACTACAGTGAATTAGGATTAACTAATCTTTTATTCACTCTAGTGCCTATTAGCAACGTGCCTTAAGGATTTCTTTTCTTGTGGTTTGGGTTTAACTGCCCTTTTTAGCATGTAAGAAGTCTCATGAAGGTTCTTCTCGCCATGTATAAAGATTTATACAGTCTTATGTATATATATATATATATATATATATATTTGTATTCTTTTTCTCACGTAAATTTTGTATGTGGCTTTTATTACCCCTTGGTTGGCATTTACCCTTTGTCAGTGTGTCCCATTAATTTGTCCAAGTTTTGCTGTCTATAATAAAATGTTTAGTAAAATTGTTTTCTTTTCTTTCTTTCTTTTTTTTTTTAATCTTTTCCAGGCATTTCTTGAATCCATACAGTATTGGAGTGTGTTTAGCCAGATCAACTGGAATAATCCATAATTTTTTAATTCTGTTGGCTTTCTACTGGACTGCTAAAGGTTCGTTCATCTTCAAAATTCTTCAGCATAAACACATACACCACACATACACATTTGTATATTTTATCCATGCATGTATGCATGCACACACACACACACACACACACACACGCATACATACATACTCTCATGCACTCACTCACTCTGTCTCTCTCTCTCTTTCTCTCTACAGCCAACATGATTTTATCCACCTTCTGCCTGGCAATGGCTACTTATGAATGTTTCTACCCCGTAGTGCTCTGTGTCCCAGCGGCTCTATATTTCTACCAGGTTAGTATTCTTTCTCTCTCTCTCTCTCTCTTACTACCATTAATCCATCAGGACTCTCTAACTCTGAAAGTCTTTATGCGGTTGGTCAAACAGCTAAAAACAGCAGCCAAATCTATGTCAGATCACACACATACTATCACCTTAAGAAAAATAAAGAACACCTTAGATAATGCAGCCCAAGGTAGACTGTGCTGAGAAAAATATAAGACAAGATGACCACAGCTAAAGTATCATAGATTGTTGCTTTACTTAATTGAGGCTGGTTTGGAGATGAATGACAGAGCTATGTGATGCCAAGCATATATTTACCCTGATTCTCTTAGCACTATGTAATGATAGTGTTCAGCAATTATCACTATTGTTATTATTATTATTATTATAATTATGGTGGTGAGCTGGCAGAATCATTAGCACACTGGACAATACCCTTAGTATTTCGCCCATCATTACGTTCAGAGTTCAAATTCCACCAGGTCAACTTTGCCCTTTCAGGGTTGATAAATTAAGTATCAGTTGCATACTGGGGTTGATGTAATCGACTGGCCCCCCCCTTCTCATAAATTTCAGGCCTTGTGCCTACAGTAGAAAGGATTATTGTTTATTATTATTATTATTATTATTATTACCTCCGCCTTAGTGAAGGCAGAAGTATTGTTTTCAGTCTTGTCTGTTTGTCCATCATTCTTTCATTTATATTTTCCATGTTGGCATCGGTTACACAGACACACATATATGATGATCGTCCACTTGTGACTGAAGGCAACTATCCTTGACCATTGCCCGTGCAGCGTTCCGGCTCTTTACATTCTGATTTCAAATGTTGCTGAAGTGACTTTGCTTTACATCCTTTTGGGGAGGAGGCGCAATAGCCCATTGGTCAGGGCAGTGGACTCACGGTCATAGGATCGCGGTTTCGATTCCCAGACCGGGCGTTGTGAGTGTTTATTGAGTGAAAACACCTAAAGTTCTATGAGGCTCCAACAGGGGGTGGTGGCAAACCCTGCTGTACTCTTTCACCACAACTTTCTCTCACTCTTACTTCCTGTTTCTGTTGTGCCTGTATTTCAAAGGGGCCAGCCTGTGTCACTTTGTGTCATGCTGAATATCCCCGAGAACTACGTTAAGGGTACACGTGTCTGTGGAGTGCTCAGCCACTTGCACATTAATTTCACAAGCAGGCTGTTCCGTTGATCGGATCAACTGGAAGCCTCGACGTCGTAAGCAACGGAGTGCCAACAACTTTTGGGGTAGATAAAAATGAGTAGCTGTTAAGCACCACCACCACCACCACCACTTCTGCTGTTGCTTGATCTCAAAGATCATATCCATATTTTAAATACATTTGTGTTTCATGTTTTTTTCTTCTTCTTCCTCTATTTCCAGTATGATTGCTATCAAAAGAAAAACACAGACTCAAACACCACATCTAGTTCGCCATATTTTATAAAAACATTCATCCTTTTTGTATTTTGGTTAAGCCTGCTGTTCAGTATTTCTTTCATGCTACAAGACTCCCTGCAGTTCTTTAATTCCATTTATGGATTCATGTAAGTACTTTTCTTTCTTCTTCTCCTCCTCCTTCTCAACTTTGTTTGTGTCGTTTAACCTCCAGTCGGCCTTGATTGGGGTAACTATGAGACATTCCAACTATACATATATATATATATATTTAATATTCTGTGTAAATCACCTTGCCTAACTTGCTTCTCATTAGATTTACTCATATATATATATGTATAAAAAGGTAAAGACCCCGGTTGGTCAAGAATGACCATGGGATTGCACCTAGAAAGTTCCCCTCCGAGCCACAAGTCTGGGCAAGGTTGTATATGGAAGACCAGTAGTTGCCCATGCATACCAGCCTCCCTTCTCCATGCCACCAATGTTATCCAAAGGAAAGGCAAAGGGGCTGATACAGCTTGGCACTAGTGACATTGCAACTCATTTCTACAGCTGAGTGAACTGGAGCAATGTGAAATAAAGTGTCTTGCTCAAGAATGGAACACACAGTTCAGTCCAGGAATCAAACTCACTACTTCATGATTGTGAGCCCCAAAGTTCTAAGCACTGAGCCATGCGCCTTCACAACTATATATGTATATAGGAATGGCTGTGTCAGTGATGGTTTCCCTTTGTCACACAAGTGAACGACCATTATCATCATCATCATCATATATGTGTCTGTGTAACTCATGCCAACATGGAAAATACACATTAAAAAGTGATGATATATATATGTATGTATGTATATATACACACACACACAAATCCCTCAACTAAATTTTAAAGAATTTTCTAGAAATTTTGTCTTTCTCTTCGTCCCATTTTACCCCTACTTTCCTTTCTCTCTTTTGTAGATTCACAGTTCCAGATTTGACACCAAACATTGGTGTCTTCTGGTATTTCTTCACTGAGATGTTTGAACACTTTCGAGTGTTCTTCCTGTTTGTGTTCCAAATCAACGCCATTGTCTACACAGTTCCTCTTGCGATCCGCTTCAAAGAGCAGCCACTCTTCCTTATGTACATTCTCACATTCCTCACCGGAGTCTTCAAGTCTTATCCAAGTTACTCAGATGTCGCACTCTTCCTCTGTCTCCTCCCACTTTGGAAACATTTATTTCCGTGTAAGTTCCTCAACATGTTTTTTTTTAATTTTATTTTTTATTTTTTATTTTTCTCTATTCTAATTAATTTTTTTTTTTTTTTCTCTATTCTAATTTAATTTTTATTTTTTTAAAATTTTATTTTTCTCTATTCTAATTTTTTAAATTTTATTTTTTATTTTTCTCTATTCTAATTTTTTTTTTCTGCCTCCTCATTCTGTATTTTTCTTTTATTCTTTCTTATTTCTCTCTTTTCTTCTTTCTCTATCCTTCAATATATCCTCTCTCTCTCTCTCCTCTCTTTCTTCCTCTCTGTTCTTCTCTTCTTATCTTTCTCACTCAGACTTCCTTGTTTTCCAAGTTTCTTCCTCTTCAGTCACCACCTGTCTTCTTCCTCCTCCTCCTTCTGCTCCTCTTGTCTTCTTCCACTAGTGTTTGCACCTCTTTCTTTCTGCAATTACACACACACACACACACATGTATTATTAACACTAACACATACACTCGCATACTATCACAGTCATTAACACTAACACACACTCACATTAACACACACAAACACTGATACACACATATACACTATCACAACCATTAACTGTCTCTCTCTCTCTCTCTCACACACACACACATACATACATACATATTAAGACAAACACTAATACACACACATACTACCAGAGTCATTAACTCTCACACACACAGACACACTCTGCTACAGTTGTCATACAACATTATCATCTTCCATTCCTTTTTTTTTTTTTGTCTTTATCAGATTTACGGAACAGTTTTATAGTAACCTGTATGTTTATCACCAGTACCATTTTCTCTCCGCTGCTCTGGCACCTCTGGCTTTACGCTGGCAGCGCCAACGCCAACTTTTATTTCGCCATTACCCTGGTTTTCACAACAGCAGAAGTAAGTTCTGGAATTTCATGTTCCTCGTTCTGTTTAGGAACCGGCTTAGCATTGTTGTTCGTCCAAATTGTTCTAGCCATTATCTGTTTTACGGGTATTTTTTTTTTTACATGTATAGGCACAGACATGGCCATGTGGTTAGAAGCGTGCTCCCCAATCACAAGGTACCCAGTTCAGTCCCATCGTGTAGCACCTTGGGCAAGTGTTTTCTATTATAACCTTGAACTGACCAAAGCCTTGTGAGTGGATTTGGTAGAAGGAAACTGAAAGAAGCCTATCATATATATATATATACACAGTTTTTGAAGTGGTGTACAGATATTGTATATTGCAAAAAAGGAGGCAGCCAGAATTTTAGATAATTCTTTATTAGCACTTTCATTTGTTCAACCAAACTCTCAAAGAGTTTGATTAAACAAACGAAATTGCTAATAAAGAATTGTCCCCTCATCCCCTATCCTGAAGCTGAGCCCCTCCTCATCACCTCTCTTGAGTCTCATAGTCCTGTGAACTGCTTGGCAGCATGAAAAAAGCACCCAGTCCGCACTGTCAAGGGTTTGGCTTTAGGAGGGGTCTTCATCCATAGAAACCATGCCAAAGCAAACATGGGCACAGGAGAGGCTGTGTGTTATGTAGCTTGCTTACCAACCACATGGTTCCAGGTTCAGTCCCACTGCGTGGCACCTTGAGTAAGTGTCTTCTACTATAGCCTCAGGCCAACCAAAGCCTTGTGAGTGGATTTGGTAGACGGAAACTGAAAGAAGCCCGCCATATATGTGAGTGTGAGTTTGTTTGTCCCCCCCAACATCACTTGACAACCAATTCTGGTATGTTTATGTCCCCTGTAACTTAGTGGTTCTGCAAAGAGAGACTGATATAGAATAAGTACTAGGCTTACAAAGAGTAAGTCCTGGGGTTGATTTGTTTGACTAAAGGCAGTGCTCCAGCATGGCCACAGTCAAATGACTGAAACAAATAAAAGAATAAAAGTATTGGAGCTCGATGCAGTCCTTCAACACATCAGTTCCCTGTCAAACCATGCAACCGATGCCAGCATGGATCACGGATATTAAATGATGATGATGAGAAGGAGGAGGAGGGAGTCAGTGGATTGTGATAAAATGCAGTTTGTTAATCTCCAGTGTAAACACAGTTTGTATTTTTATCATTCTTATTAAGGCTGCAAGTTGGCAGAATCGTTAGCACGCCGAGCAAAATGCATTGCAGCATTTCATTCATCTTTACATTTTGGGTTCAAACTCCACCACGGTCAACTTTGTCTTTCACTCTTTCGAGGTCAATAAATTAAATACCAGTAACACACTGGGGTCATTGTGATTGACTATCCCCCTCCCTACAAATTCCAGGCCTTGTGCCTATTAGTAGGAATGATTATTATTATCATTGTCATTATTTTTATTTTCACTATACGTCATTGGATGGTAAGATAGGCGGAGTGACATTAAATACCTTGTGGTATTTAGTTATGTCCCTTTACATCTGTCTGGCTTCTTGCCTTTATTAGCAAATTACATATCCATTATCATTGTTTTGTTCTCTTAGTTTTATATACATTCATATATTTTCCCTTTTTTTTACTAATTATTTTTCTCTCTCTCTCTTTTGTTTTTTTTCTTTGTTTTCAGATCTTTCTAGTAACGGATCTCTTGTATGCCAACCTACGTTGGGAATTTGATCTGAATCATGGACTTAATTATAAATTAGAAAATGGCAAGGAATGCCAAGCAGTTCTAGAATGAATGCAGTTTGCGGTTCTTTTTGAACCATTTACCATTTCTATATGCCATTATCACCACACACACATACACACTCACATGTGCAGACTAACACACATAAAAGTGCAAAATATGACTAAATGGCTGTTGACTTCAAAGAACAAAACTCCTTTCTCTCCTCTTTCTATCCTTCTCTCTCTCTCTCTCTTTCAAAAGGAAACGTCTCCTTTTATTCTGAGACCCGTTTCTTTTAATTTTTTTTAGTTGTTATACATTTTACTTATGAAATGTTTACAGATATAACAAAAAAGATGAATAAAAATGAGCTATTTATTACTATTATTATTGTTGTTGTTGTTGTTGTTGTATATGATGGCATTTAAGATGTACATTTTTTTTTTTACCAAAAACAATTTCTCAAAAAATTAAGTTGGGTCCTGTATTCCCAGCTGGACCTCCTGTAAACTAATTTTGTCCCTAACACTCACTACTACGAAGTAGGGCTAAAAAGCTCCTGTCTTTAAGGGTATCGCAAAAGGCCTGGTTGGAGGTCCAACCTTCTGAGTTCTTTAACTAAAGGGCCGCTGCATTAAGTGTGTGAATCTGAGAGGGGAATATGCTGAATAAAATCATAATTAACTGATCCTCCTGTATTTTCTTTTACCCAAATCCAGGAGATTTTCAGCACCCCCTCACATAAGCTAATTTTAATCCAGATGGACCCCATAATAATAATAATAATAATAATAATAATATACATGACTATCAACCATTTAAATGAATAAATTTTCTTGAGACATTCATATTAAGCAAATCCAGACAAAATAAATCAGAAAACAAAATTTGAAACAAAGTTCTGCATCAGATAACAACTAAAATTGATAATTTAGTGGAGACTTCATTATTATTTGTACTGTAAAAGGAATTAGCAGGCTGGCTTCAAATATTACGGTTGTCAATCAATGAACATAGCGGCAGATGAAATACTGCTAAGCATTTCGCCCAGTGTGTTAATGATTATGCCAGCTCGCCACCTATTATAATATTATGCCAAGTGAGACCGTAACCATGATCTATGTCAGTGCAGCATAACCAGCCCCATTTATGAGTGCCTTTCAATCAATGGGCAATAAGCTGCGTTTGCAAAGACCTGTCGTGGCCAATGACAGTACCACCTGATTGGCACCCGTGCCTGCACTTGCCACATAGCTACAAGACCCGCCCACGTCAGCGAAACTGAGTTCTAGAAGCGCTGTGTGTCCCACCCATGCTTAACAACAAAACTTCTCACACTTTTACCACAACAAACCAAACTACATCTCTCTTCTCTTTTTCACATTTCCACACAAATTTTTTTATTCATAAAAAGGCCAATAAATCTAACTTTAAACCAGAAAGCACTAAAAATGCAAATAAAATGTGTGTATATATATATATATATATATATAAAATCATCCAACATTCTGACTATTATTCTATATATATATATATATATATATATATATATATATAT
>NC_069004.1:32211439-32218432 GCF_001194135.2 Octopus bimaculoides
TGGCGTTAAGAAGGGCATCCAGCTGTAGAAACTCTGTCAAATTAGATTGGAGCCTGGTGTTGCCATCCGGTTTCACCAGTCCTCAGTCAAATCGTCCAACCCATGCTAGCATGGAAAGCGGACGTTAAACGATGATGATGATGATGATGTATGTATGTATATATATATATATATATACATATATATATATATGTATGTATATGTGTATATATATATATGTATATATTTATGTATATATATATATATATGTATATATATGTATGTATATATATATATATGCATGTATATATATATATATATATATGTATATATATGTGTGTGTATATATATATACACATATACATGTACGCACGCTCGCACACACACACATCGTTCACTTTGTTTCCAACTTCACCTTTTTGTCTTGATTCTATGGTCGCCTAGCAACAACTATAAACAATTTCGCTGTAAAGACCAATAGAGACTCCCCCCATTGCTCGGTTAATTGTCATCACCTCCCACAGCATCGTTAGCGCTGACTGACTGAACTGGTCTCTCTCTGCAGGGACACATTTTATTACACTGCAGCAGGCCAGCATGTGGTATGCATTGTTTGCATGTTTCTATCAACCTGCTACCCACCTCCCCTCCTCCCCCTCATCATCATCATCGTCATCATCATCAGCGTCATAATCACTACCACCTCCACAACTGCAGCCACCCACACCAAACACCAGTGTCATCATAATCACAGAAGAATAAGGAGAAGAAGATGAAGGAGAAGAAAAAGAAGGAAATTATTGTATACAGTGGCCAGGTCCACTACAACTCAATGGAAAAAATATTCAAAAGTGCAAGAACAGTACAGAGAATAATGCACAATAATCCCAGCAGAGAGAGAGGGTTTTCACCATAATTTAATGTCCACTTTCCCAGGCTTGCATGGGTCAGACAGAATTAACCAAGGCAGATTTTCTACAGCTGGACGTCCTTCCTGTTGCCAACCCTCGCATGATTCCTAGCAAGATTGTATTTCCTTGTGATGAGAAATGAATTCAGGGAAAAAGAGAAGTGATTAAAGCTGCTCACAAAACGGTGATATTTGTTTATGATTGTCACAAAATTCCAAGACAAGGAGACACACACACACACACACACACACACACACACACACACATAAGGCAGCGAGCTGGCAGAAACGTTAGCACGCTGGGCGAAATGCTTAGCGGTATTTCGTCTGCCGCTACGTTCTGAGTTCAAATTCTGTCAAGGTTGACTTTGCCTTTCATCCTTTCAGGGTCGATTAAATAAGTATCAGTTACGCACTGGGGTCGATATAATCGACTTAATCCGTTTGTCTGTCTTTGTTTGTCCCCTCTGTGTGTAGCCCCTTGTGAGTAGTAAAGAAATAACACACACTCACACACCGGGCTTTTTCCAGTTTCTGTCTACAAAATTCTACTAAATTCATTCACAAAACTTCAGTGAATTTGAAGTTGGTGGCATGTAAAAAGTACTAATGATGGTACCACAGAGAAAGCAATAGTACTGGTGCCACAGAAAAGGCACTGGTGACGGTGCCATGTAAAAGCACTGGTGATGGTACCACAGAAAAAGCACAGGTGGTGGTGCCATGTAAAAGGCACTGGTGTGGGGTCATTTTAAAAAACATTCAGTGCTCGGTATAATGTGGTTGATGTTAGGAAGGCCTTAAAGCTGTAGAAACCATGCCAAAACAGACGATGGAACCTGGTGTAGCTCTTGGCTTTGCCAGTTCCTGTCAAACCACCCAACCCATGCCAGCATGGAAAACTGACATTAAACGATGCTGATGATGATGATGAGGTTGAATAGAAGGAACTCTCACATGGTACCATGCAGTGAGACTTGAACCCAAAGCCATGTTGACATTTTCCTGTCTAGCAAAGTAATAAACAAGACATTCTTCAAGACAACCAAGAATATGTTCTTTCTAAACCCTTAATTCTTTTGATACTAACCTACCTGAGACCATTCTAAGTTCTAATCCTTTTATTATACAAATTCCCAGTTTTAAAGTGATCTAAATTAAAATTCTTCCTTATTTTCAAAATTAATTGAAACAAAGTTTATATCACAAGAAATATGGTAACAAAAGGGTTAAAGTGATCTAAATTAAAATCTTCCATCAAAATTTCATGTTAGTTTATATTCCAAACACCAGCTTAATAAAGTCGTTGTAAATAATTCTTCATTATTTTCAAAATTAACTGAAACAAAAGCAATGTGTTTCAACAGGAATACGGTAACAAAAAAAAGGATGAAATCATATTTTAGTGTAATGCACAAGCTTGTTGTGGAGAACCCTATGAAAAGCATTGTGTTAGATACATATTCCTAACGTAAAGACCAACATTATATTCTTTATGAGTGAAGAATATGTTTGGTGATCTATCATCATCCAGTGTTTTAAATCCAGGTTTTGTCCCTGTTAACAGGGGTGGCCGAATCTACCTCAATGCCATAACAACTGGCCTCACACCATCTTGTTATCTTGCCTAGTTTGGGGCGACCTCCCTTCTCAAGCCAACCCTCCCAATCTCCTCCTCCACCTGTCCCCTCCTCATTTTCCTTGGTCTACCTCGCTTTCGTTGTCCATTTACCTGAAACTCTAGCACCCACCTTAGAACATGCTCCTCATCTCTCCTCAACACATGCCCATACCATCACACTCCATTCACCCTTACCAGCTGTTCCACCGATTCCCCCATCTATCAATCTATCTGTCTGTCTGTCTATCTATCTATTCATCTATCTTTCTATATGCATGTATATATATATGTTCGTGTATGTATGTTCATATGTGTGTGTGTGTGTGTGTGTGTGTATTCAACAGGATGCAACATCTTGAGATATCCATGTAGTAGAAACACGTGTCAGATAAACATTTAAAGTGAATGTATTGTATATAATACTCTAATAAACAAGCTTTAAGGATGTATAAATCTCCACTCCTATTTTTAATGTCTGGTACATTTATATATACACTACGTTTCAAATTGTTAACAACGTAACATCTTTTAATTTTATTTTAAAAAACTACTCGTTGGAATTCAACAAAATTTCCACAGAATGATGGCAACAGTTATTTGCGTGGTTTGTAAAAAAACGTCAGATTTTGTACAAGTATAAACAAACCGTGGCCATTTGCATGATTTCCACGAAGTTACAGTGTTCCAAATTCTTAACGAGTGGTCTGATTATCGTGCAATGATGGGTCGTAAATGTGATTTATCTGCTTCAGAGAAATCAATTATTACTTCTGAAATATCTAAAATAATTGGAAGATGTCACAAAACTGGAGGAGGGGAAACTTAAGAGTGCTAACAAGGGTCTGTTGAGGTTTCTTTCTTAACGTTCTCTGTCATGAATTAAAGCGTGAATCTGCAAAGAACTCAGGTCTTACGAGTGGAGAACTTTTGAAACACACTGACGTCTAGAACTACCTGATGTCGTCTTCTGAAAAAGGTCTGTAAACCAGTGACATCAGTTAAAAGGCCTCTTGTAAGCAAAATGCACATACAAAACCATCAGAAATGGGCAGAAGGTAACATGAAGGTCGTCTTTTCAAGAGTTTTGTTTAGGGACGAAACTCCTGCTACCCTTGATGGATCTGATGGTTGCAGCTAGGGATGGGTTGTAAATGGACGAGATCGTCATCAGAGAATGAGGCATCATAATTTGGGCTGTTATTATTGGGGATATTATGGTTGGTCTTTGGAAAGTACCTGACGGTGTTAAAATGACAGTAGATACTTACATGGCCTTTTTGAGGGAACATCTTGAACCTTGGTTAAAAAGCAAAGCATCATCTTCAAGACAACCATAATATCCATGCAAGGTAATGCGCCCTCACACTCAGCGAAGAAAACTACAGACGAATCCAGGTCAAAACTACAAACGAATCCAGGTCAAAACTACAGACAAATCCTGCAGCGAATCCAGGTAAAAAAAAAAAAAAAGTCACGGCAATAAAGTCACAAGGGTTTTGTCCTAGGTGGGTTTTGTCCGGATTCCATAAATTAATTGTGACTTTTTTTTCCTGTGACTTTATTACCGGTCACCTCTGCAACAATTAGGCTTCTGTAGACCTCGGAAGATGAAGTGGTCTGCAGGTTCCCAAAAACTTAAACTCAATAGAAAACTTAAGTATTCTAAAGCGATGAGTTTACGATAATAGAGAAAGGTATAACATCAAAGAAGATCCAGAAATTAGCATGTTCCATGGATCAGCGCCTTTTCCAAATTATTTCAAAGGCTCATATATCCCTTACTAACCAGCTCACCTATAATTTTTGAGCAGTTTATTTCATGTTTACGACTGTATGTATTCATTTCTGTGTGAACATCAAACAAATTGGTATTGTCTTGTTTACACGATTTTTAATTAAAGCTCGCTAATAATTTGAAACACTGAAAGTTTACATAAATTGGCTAAATGCCCGTAGTTTCCGTGTTGTTTTACAGAACTTCACATTTTTTACACGCCATGATCATTTAACTGTTGCCAACATTCTATGAAAATTTCATAGAATTCCCACGAAGTTTTTAAATAGAATAAAAAGAAGATTATGTTGTAAATAATTTGAAACGCAATGCATGCACAGTGGCAGACTGGGCAGGTTACCAGCTTGCCCGATGGCAAGTTGGCCCCTGTGCCATCAGAATCTATATGTTAGTATCTAAGGGGTCTAGACATGTTAGTATCTAAGGGGTCCATCCCCTCAATTTTGAGAATTTTTTATTCACTCCTGGAAGAATGCATTAAATATTTCAGCCTGGCTGTGTTTGTAGACAGTTGAAAAGAATACTTTTAACAAAATTAAAAGATTAAAAGATAGCATTGTAGTTGCGGACTCCTTAGTCTCCTGGCAACCAATATTTTTAGACCTAGTCCGCCACTGTATATATATATATATATATATATATATATATATATATAGAAAGAGAGAGAGGGGGGTATGGCCGGTTTATGGAGTTACCCTGGGTTACACATCCATAAAGCGTTTAGCTTCACTATTTCTTTTGACCCTAAACCCATTGGCCTATGGCCTCTCTAAAAAAAAACGGAGGAGGAAAAGACTTCGTTACTATGTCAACAACAATGGATTGGTTCCCTTTGACCACTATTTGTAATTGACCCTGTTAGCTGGTGGATACCAGGACACTAGCAGGAATTTCCTGAAATGCAAGCAGAGTCCGAAGCTTCCGTCCTCCAGTAAAGATGTTCCTTGGGTCAAGACAGTCCTATAAATAGATAGATATACAAATAGATAGGTAGACAGACAGATAGAGAGAAAATAGACTTAATACAGTCTCTGCCAGCCAAATTCACTGACATGCCATTTGTTGGCCTGAGGTGATGACAGAAAACAGTTCCAGGTGTCATACAGAAGAATTGAACTTAGGACCACATAACTTTGAAATGAACTTCTTAACAACACAACCACACTACACCTATCTCCCACCCCACAAAAAATACACCCAAGAAATCTTCAGAATAATAATTTTTTGGTTATGTTTTCCCCCGAGTTCATTTTTTATTTCTTTTATTTTCATTTGAACATTTCTTTAAAAGAATGTCTTTCATTAGAATTCTTGGCACCAAGCTTTTTGTTTGTTTGTTGGATTTTGTTAGAAGCCTTCTAAATGGCACTAAAATGGATATCTTAAAGTGCACCAAAGTGAAGCAGAGTGCAACAAAATGTGTTTTTAATAAACAGATAAAATACGAAATAAATATACTTAATTATTTTTTTCTAGAGTTTAGAAGGAAAAAAAATTGTTTCATTTGATATTATGCACATTGGCATGATGGGTAATTAGTACAGAAATTAATTAATTCAACAGAAACTCTCTCTCTCTCTCTCTCTCTCTCTCTCTGTATTCTTTTATTCTTTACTTGTTTCAGTCATTTGACTGCAGCCATGCTGGAGCACCAGCTTTAGTCGAACAAATTGACCCCAGGACTTACTCTTTGTAAGCCTAGTACTTATTCTATCAGTCTCTTTTTACCGAACCACTAAGTGATGGTGACGTAAACACACCAACATCAGTTGTGAAGCAATTGTGGGGGAACAAACACAGACACAACTGACAGATACCTAACATAACAAATAGCAATCTTCTTACCACACAGCTGCGTGTGTGTGTGTGGAC
Organism: Octopus bimaculoides; assembly: GCF_001194135.2. Taxonomy (NCBI): domain Eukaryota; kingdom Metazoa; phylum Mollusca; class Cephalopoda; order Octopoda; family Octopodidae; genus Octopus; species Octopus bimaculoides. Next base: position 32,217,617 of record NC_069004.1, read on the forward strand.
GCGGGTGCCAAGCAGTGAGGGTGAGTGCTAAACACCATATTTGCTGGATAAATATATCCTTTATTGGTGGATTGACAACATGGTGGCAGATTGCCAACATTGAAACTGGAATGTTTGAAAATTTGTGCACTTCCTACAAGAAACCATTGTTGGTATCGCAATTCCACAAATAAAGAATACACACACACATACACGTACACGTACACACACATGCACATATGCACACCATTACAACACACACATACATACACACACACATACACCAATACAACACACACACACATACGCCCACCAATACAATACACACATACACACATATGCACATTAATACAACAAACACATACATACATGCACACACATCCACATACACCAATACAGCACACACATACATACGCACGCTAATACAACACACAAACATACACGTGCATGTACACATACACACATATGCACACCAATACAACACACACATACACCAATATACACAAAAGTAGTAGTAGCAGTAGTAGTGGTTGCTGCCCCTCTTTTTGTTTTAGCTACTGCCGTTGGTGTTGTTGTTGTTGTTGTTGTTGTTGTTGTTGCTTGTCATCTTAATAATTAAAGAAGCCAGACTTTCAAATGAAGGAAGCTCAACTTACAAAACCCCATTATTTAGAATTGGTCAAAAATAATAAGAAGAAGCAAAAAATGAAATGTGATAAATTATCAAAAAAATAAATAAATAAATAACAATTATATTTTTCCCAAAGGAAGAAAAAACATAATCTTTTAATGGAATGAAAATCGAGGAGAGAATTTCAGTTTGAAGAATATTCTTTT
>NC_069004.1:32219880-32224887 GCF_001194135.2 Octopus bimaculoides
CCTGTCGTATATATGTATATATATATGTATATGTGTATGTGTTTGTATGTCTGTGTTTGTCCTCCCAACATTGCTTGACAACCGATGCTGGTGTGTTTATGTCCCTGTAACTTAGCGGTTCGGCAAAAGAGACCGAAAGAATAAGTACTAGGCTTCCAAAGAATAAGTCCTGGGGTCGATTTGCTCGACTAAAGGCGGTGCTCCAGCATGGCCACAGTCAAAAGACTGAAACAAGTAAAAGAGTAAAAGATATATATATATATATATTATATACAAACACACGTGCACATATATACACACATGGTGTACTGTTCATTTGCTGATGATCAGCAAAAAAAAAAAACCCTCAGAATGTGGAAAAATTAGACATTCAACCAAATAAAACATTAAAAATTATCCTTGTGAGTCAATTACTTGGCCATCAGATATTTCCCAGTCTGTGTAACTCATAATATCAATTTGTTTCAACTTATTCAATGCATAACTTTGCCAGTCCTTGTTGGCAGCCGGATTAGCTGGACTCGGATGCATGAGGGTCTCAATACGAAGGTGGGAGAAAAGGTCCTGCTGCAAGCCTTTGACCGCTTTCGATGCGTTCTCGCTGGCAAAGTTGCCGATGCCGATAACGAGCTTCACCTGCAACAACTGCACCACCTGCAGGAAAGAATGGTTGCATGCTGCGATTAACTGTTTGCGTTCTTTGATTTTGAGTTTCCCAGGTGAGATGATTTTGGGCGAAGTCTTCATGAACAGAAGTGGGCAGAGGTTGTGTACGTAACAGTCTTTGAAGAATACTTCTGGGGTTCCGCAAAGAAGTTTGAAGATTTTCCAAAACCGTCGACCACTGACCTATTGCAAAGACAAAAATAAATAAATAAAAAACAAATTTTTTTTTTTTAAATAGGAAAAGGGCAATGAGAAGTGGTGTGGTCTTCATTCAACACAATAAAGATGCAAGCAAATGGTGGAGGGAGCCTCTATGTGGTCTGCTCGACCTGCTAGAAATAACAGTCAAATATTCTCAAATTACACTGTCTTAAAAAAAAGGAAGGACAAATTAGATAATGAAATTTACTGAAAAGACAGTGTGGATCATGGCTGGAATCACTTTGAACACGCTTGTTTGATTAGAACTGATCTGGAAATAACAAGAATTATAACAACAGGAGCAGTGACTATGATGATAACAGTGATAAATGGTGGTTGTGGTGGTGGTGGTGGTGGTGGTGGTCATGGTGGTAGTAATTATGGTAGCGGTGGAAGTTTTGAGAGTGGTGATGGTTGTGATGGTAGTTTTGAGTGTAGAGGTGGTGATAATGGTGGTGGTAGTGGTGGTTTTGGTGGTGATAGTGCCGATGGTGGTGATGATGGCAGTGGTGGTGGTGGAGGTAATGGTGACGGTAGTGATAATAATGAGGATGGTATTAAAAAGCATATCGTTATATTTCAGGATGGTCATTTTCTTTCTTTTTTTTTTGTGCCAAAAACACATGCTATAATTTGTTTTTCATTGTTCTTATTTTATCTTATGTTCAATTGTCTGGAAATCATTCGTCACACACCTGTGACCTCTTGAGTGACTCTTCATCTCACGTGTCTCTTCCTGTTCTGTTTGGACTAGGCGGAGCTGGAGGATACACGTGGATGGAAAAAGTGTCACTGAAGAGGTCACAGATGTGTGACGAAAGATTTCCAGACAATGGACTTGAGATTAAATAAGAACAATAATAAATGAGTGAAGAATGAATATATAATGAATGTGTTTATTTGGAAAGAAAAAAAAACAACAATTACCATCCTAAAATATAACAAAATTTGTTTCAACACATGATTTCACATCAGGATTCTTGCGAAAACAAATTCATAAATGTATTAAAAACGTATTAATGACAGAAAAAAGTCAAAGGAATTATTATTAATTAAATAAAGAAAATGTTTATTAATTATAATTTTTAATTTTATAATAGAAATTTACATGATGGTGAGTCAATAATCTACCAACGATTTTGTAATGGGTCCATTAAATTTCTTTAAATATTCCTCATAAAAATTGGTTAATTACACAAAAGAACTAATGAATTATCGTTTTTTAATTAAGAAATTTATTTTATTAATTATAATTAATTTGTTGTGTCTGGAGGGCGTCATTCTACCTTAATATCTAACAAAGACACTCACCAGTTCCATTTCCACTCATTTATTTATTTAGTTATTTTTTTGGTGTTTTCAAAGAATTTTCGTTGCTTTGTCAATGGATGTCGAAACTGTCCGTTATTGGAACCACGTTCCTTTGGTCTCTTTGAGATTCTGTTGCGTGCATGTGTACTTGTGTATGCACCTATGTAAGAATGTAGGTAAGTACGTACGTACCTACGTACGTATGTATGTGTGAGTGTGTATGTGTGTGTACGTATGTATGTATGTATGCATGCATGTATGTATCTATGTCTGAGTGTGTATGTCTGTGTGTGCATGTACGTACGTATGTATCAATGTATTCTGCATATCCATGTGTTTGTGTGTGCTTGCATGTAAGTATGCATGTGTATGTGTGTGTATTTGAGTGTTTATCTCTGTTGCGTGTGTCTATGTGTAAGAGTTTGTGTGATTATTTACGTGCGTCTGTTATGTATGGATGTGTGCCTTTGTGTGTATGCGTATGTGTATATGGTGTACCTATTTACCTACCTCTACGTATATATCTATATATCTACCTACATATCTATTTACGGCGATCATATCTATTTAATTACCCATCTATTTTATTTTATTATTTCATTTTTTTTTTAGAAATTTACTAATTGGGACTTGATAAGTATATCAATGATTCCATGAAGGAAGTCAATGACTTAAAAAAGTTCACTGATCCGTGACATGGCATTAACTTGTGTGGAATGGTCAAGTCATCCGAGTCACTCCTGCAGTGACGCTGGGTCTAAGCTGTCCATGGAGTTCCACAACATTGCCACCGCCATCACTGCCAGAGCAACAACAACTATTACTGCTGCTGCTGGTCGTTTATTTTATCCACAATAAAAAGCATGAAGTCAGACGAAAAGTAATTTGCTATCCAAGGACATTGAAAGATGATCCTTAATAGTAAATATATTAATTCTGACAGCTGGGTCCCTCACCACCCAAGGCAAATAAGAGCAATGGCGCCTTATGGTATTTATTTATTGACAATAAACATCGATTAGAATTGTTCCCCAAGACCTGTGCCATTCCCAACAGATCAAATGCTCAGTGTGTACAAGCCTTAAGATGACACTTGTCTGACAGACAACCGATCGAGTCAACCACTTCTCTGCTCTTAATAATTCTGATGAGCCCATCCACCACATCACTTCAGTTCACTTAATCACAAACTACACCCATGATGGCGGCGGCGACGAAGACGATGACAGTAACAACAACAACGACTACAACACAATAATAAGCATTGTTCTAGCAAGGAAATAAAATGTTAGGACGGTATTAGTATTTTAAGTGGACTTTGTTCAAATTTTGGTACCCAAACCTTCTGTCGTTGCCATTTTAGAGGCTTTAGTGTATACATACTTTAAAATGGAGCGGTAGGGGAGGAATGTAGTGGGGAGTGCAGAGATAACATAAAAAAGTAAGAGTTTTAGTGAAAGAGAAGAAATGTCAAAAATATTATGAGTGTTTTGAGTGGACTTTGTTCAAATTTTAGTACCATCACTGTTCCTTAATAGCTATTTTAGATAGTTCATTTTGAGATGGTGGTGGTAGTGAGCAAAGTACGAAGGGGGCGAAGATAACATGAAAAGTAAAGAGTTTGATGGGGAAAGGTGTCAAAAATATTTATTACATGAATGTTTTGAGTGGACTTTGTTCAAATTTTAGAAAGCTCTCGCTTTCGTTTACATATTTTGCATTGAGTTGTATTAACAGAAAGCAGAAAGGTTAGATAGGGAGTATGACTACGAGAGAGAGAGAGAGAGAGAGAGTGGGGGAAGTGAGAGAAAGGCCGAGTCTGATAATGTAAGTATTACTGTCGACATATTATTCACATTATTTCTTATAATAATCACATCAGTAATTTAATTAATAATTACTGATGGTGTGTGTTGAACAATAAGGCCATTTTTTTCGGCAATCTAGTTTACTAACACCTACTGTCTACCCTGAGGGAACACGACCTTCCTTGGAGTCAACCTTTTGCATGTTCTTTGTATCACATCTGATACATAGAACATGATTCCCTGGTATAGATGCAAAATATATGATACACATTCCCGATTTTTTTTCAACCACCAGTATAACTTGGGACTTATGAAAGGTAAGCTTTAGGACAAACTAAACGTCTGAAAACAAACATTGGAGGTTTAGTACCAACTTTAAAAGATTTGGACAGGCAAATGGTTAATCCTTTTGTTATCATATTTTTGTTGAAATACACTGTCATTGTTTCAATTAATTTTGAAAATAATAGAGGATTTATCAAAATAACTTTGTTGTTATTAAGCTGGTGTTTGGGACATAAACTAGCACAAAGTTTTCATTTAGATCACTTTAACCCTTTTGCTATCCTATGTTATCACAGGTGATACACAAGACATATATCCCCGGTGTTCATGCATCATATATGATAGACATTCCCAATGTCTTCAACGATCTGAGTATTTTGTGACAAAGGAAAAGAAAGCCGCCAGCTTGGCGATCTTTTATGGAAAAGGCCGATATTTAGGACTCGTACCGTAAGATCGCCGAAAGCTTTTATATTACTCAGAACATATAAAACAAGGGCTATCTAAAAATCTGAAAACATACATGAACGTTTAGGACAAACTTAGGAAAATGCTTTGAACAGGGAGAGGTTTAAAGTATTGACTTCATAACCATAAAGTTATGGGTTCAATTCCTAAGCTTAAGCAGGCTAGTTCATTTCAATGTTGTTCCAGTCTACTTGGCTGTAAATAAGAACCAGTCTACTTGGCTGTAAATAAGAACCAGTCTAGTTTTGGTGCAGCCTCTCTACCCCCC
>NC_069004.1:32224897-32226636 GCF_001194135.2 Octopus bimaculoides
CCCTCATCTCTCACTCTCTTTGGCTGTCGTATGCTGGGTCAAGGTCAGCAGACAAAGGCACTATGTCTGCTCACAACTGCATAAGCAATTAGCATGGTGTGTGAGTCACCAGGCCATACTCAAGAAATTATGCAAAGAGGCCATTTACAAACACACACACTGCCCACTACCACTACAACGACCACCACCAACAACAACACCATCATCATCTTCATTGCCAGTCCTCAGTCAAACCCTCCAACCCATGCCAGCATGGAAAGCAGACGTTAAACAATGATGATGATATATATGTAGTATGGAATGAAGAATTTTGGAATATAGATTAGGTGGTTGGACAGGTCAGTGCTTAGTAGAAGAAAATATATATGTGAAGATGTATACATATGTATATATTAGACATGTATGTATATCTATACAGATGTTTATACATATCAATATCTACACATACAACTCGTACTCATATGTACAGAAGATGTTAAAAGTTTTATAAAATTTTAATCCATGCATACGATCGTTTCAAAATGGAGACATTAACATGAAAGAAACATGGAAAAAATTAAATGGAGAGAGGAGGCTGGTATGCATGGACGACTGCTGGTCTTCCATAAACAACCTTGCCTGGACTTCTGCCTGGGAGGGTAACTTTCTAGGTGCAATCCCATGGTCATTCGTGACAGAAGAGGGTCTCCGATATGTCGTGTATTTGAATATATAAAATAAAATAAAAACTTGTTTATATTTTGTCCCTTTATGTTCCCTTGGTGGCTTAATGAATAAAGATTACCAAAATAAATGAAATGAGCTCTGGGGTCAATACGTTTTGACTGAAAACGCTGGATGGAGGTGCCCCAGCATGGCCGTAGTCCAACAACTAAAACCAATAAAAGAAAGAAAGATGGAGAAGAAGAAAGAGAAGATTGATTGATTGAATGAATGAATGATGAGTAATGATTGAGGAATGAAAGAATGACAAATTACAAAACATTAAAAAGAAAACAAAAACAAAATGTCTATAAAATACATACTTCCTTTTTCTGACATTCCAATCCAAGGACTGGACGTTTTGAATGTTCCCTTGGTGGTTTCCCTATGATGCCATCAATCTTCAACCAATTCCGGACAGTACTACAGTCTCCAAATGGTACCTGGGGGAAATGTCAGGAAAAGAATCTTGTACATGGATGGATGGATAGATGGAAGAATGATCAGACGGATGGAAGGACAGCTGAATGGACAGAAGAATGGACAGAATGACAGAGGATGGACAGATGGAAGGAGAGAATGACAGAGGATGGACAGACGGAAGGATGGACAAATGGATGGATGGAAGGACGGATGGACAGGAGAGATGGCTGAATGGAAGGACAGACGGACAGCTATGGAAAGACAGTTGGATGGACAGAAGGACAGATGGAAGGATGGAAGGAAGGACAGTTAGATGGACAGATGGATGGATGAATGGAAGATCTTTATACTTGCTCAGTTTTTGGTAGGTCTTGACAGATACGTTTATATCGGTTGGGACAGTCATATCAATGGGGAGGCATAATTTTTGTCTGAAGTCTATCAATATAATATTTGGCCTATTTGCATCTATCTTTCTGTCAGTTTGAATGGTGAAGTTCCAGAGGAGTGATTTATTATTATTATTATTATTATTATTATTATTATTACTATTATTATTATTATTCTGCTGAGGTCAACTTTGCCCTTCATCCTTTCGGGGTTGATGAATTAAG
>NC_069004.1:32226646-32228595 GCF_001194135.2 Octopus bimaculoides
GGTTGATGAATTAAGTACCAGTGAAACACTGGGGTCAATGCAATCAACTATCCCCCTCCCCCTAAATTTCAGGCCTTGTACCTTTAGTAGAAAGGATTATTATCATTATTATTTTTATTGCTCTGAAAAATACTTCAAGAGTTTCCTTTCCTGGAACAAGAATTCGGTGTATCTTGGAATTTCAAAGAAATGTTGAGCCAAAGTGAATGAAAATATTCAAGGTGAACACTATTTAGTTTAACATATTCCTTACCATAGAACACAGACGGAGTGGTGGTGGTGGTGGTGGTGGTGATGGTGGTTTTGGTGGTGGTGGTGGCAGTGTTTGTGGTGGTGATGTTGGTGATAATGATAGTGTTGTTGTTGTTGTTCTTGGTGGTGGTGGTGGTAGTGGTGGCAGTGTTGATGGTGGTAGTAGCTGTAGTAAATGGAGTAGTAATACTGGCTGCAGCAGTACTAAGGTATTGATAGTAGTAGTAGAAGTGGTGGTGGTGGTTGTGGTGGTGGTGGTAGTGGTGGTGGTGGTGGTGTTAGTAGTAATTGCAGTAACAGCCACAGCAGATGTAGTGGTGATGGCAGGAGTGGTAGAATAAGCAACAGCAATTGCAATACGAGGAGGAAGAGGAGGGGTGAGGACAGAAGAGTCCGTCGGCATAGCAACGTTCCTTGCAGCCAGACTGTGCCTAATGGAAGAAGCAAGATTCATTGCTGGATCTTGTACAACTTTCCCTGGCCCACCTCCCTTGATTCAAGCTTTCAATTCTCATGTCCAATAGATGTGATAGCATTGTTAACCCTGAGAAGAAGTGAGGAGCCATGATATGGCCCTTGTTGCTAAACAACCCCACCATCACCACCACCTCTCCTATCATATTGATAGGGCTGGGGGTTGGAGTGTATTGCCACAAATACCCCCATGGAGGTGGGGGTCAATTTGGAGCCACTTGTTTTCTTCCTCTTCCCCTCTGGTCCTGGTTAATCGTCTTCTCGAGGGGAGGGGTTATTCAATTTCATTGACCCCCGCCCACCCCAAATACTTATCCTTTATCTTTTACTTGTTTCAGTCATTTGACTGCGGCCATGCTGGGGCACTGCCTTGAAGGGTTCTAACTCTGCGAAACAGATCGATGCTAGAACTTATTTTTTTGAAGCCCATTACTTATTCTATCGATCTCTCTTGCTGAACCATTAAGTCACAGGGACGTAAACACACCAACACCAGTTGTCAAGTGCTGGTGGGGGACAAACGCAGACACAGAGACACACACACATAAATATATACATATATATGTGTGTGTGTGTGTGTATATATATGTATATGGATTAAAGTTAACATTTTCGTTAACAATTTAACTTTTAGGTTAACTTTGGAAATCATTATCGGACTAATTAACTTCCGTTACATTTAACTTCCGTTAACTTCAGAAAGCCCACCAGGAATAAGACCGAAATTGAGCCAAACCAAAATAATAATGATTTCAAATTTTGGCACAAGGCCAGCAATTGGGGGTAGGGGTGGGGAAGAGATTTAGTTGACTACATCTACACTAGTGCTCAACTGATACTTACTTTGGAAAGAAAGAAAGAAGGAAAGAAAGAAAGAAAGAAAGAAAGAAGGAAAGAAAGAAAGAAAGACATATATCATCAGCATCATCATCATCATTTGACGTCCACCTTCCATGCTGGCATGGGTTGGACAGTTTGACTGAGGACTGGCAAGCCAGGAGGCTGCACCAGGCTCCAATCTGATTTGGCAAGTTTTCTACAGCTGGATGCCCTTCCTAATGCCAACCATTCCGAGAGTGTAGTGGATGCATGTTATGTGCCACCAGCACAGAGGCCAGTCAGGCAGCACTGGTATCGACCATGCTTGAATGGTGCTATGTACATAATACATACTTACACAAACAAAGGGCTTCTTTCAGTTTCTGTGTGCCCCCCCCCCCCCC
>NC_069004.1:32228629-32230295 GCF_001194135.2 Octopus bimaculoides
CACACACACAATTCCTTGGCCTGGAGATCACAGCAGAAACATACTTGCTCAAGTTGCCACGCAGTGGGGCTGAACCTGAAGTGACATGATTGGGAAGCAAACTTCTTAACCACATATCCATGGCCTCACCTGAAGAAAGACAAGACCTGGAATCCTACCTACATCTTCTGCAAGACATCCAAAGAACAAAGATACCAGCCACAGTAAAATGGTACCAACATGTCCCAGGAGCTGGAGGGGGGTAAGTAGGTCTAGGTGAGGAAGTGTCTATGGAAAGGAAAAGAAGAAATATGGAGAATGGCTGACAAGCTTTTGGATAAGAGATTTGGGGATAGATAAGGACCTTATGGAAAGGTTGACAGTCAACCTTGTTGGTAAGTGGTGTGGAAAGGGCTGTGGGATATAAGGAAATAGGGCAAGTCAGCTTGTTGATTAGGGGGAGGGAGGATGGAGTGAAGTGGGGTGAAGAAGAAGGAGGAGGAGATGAGGAGAAAAGACAAAGAAGAGAGGAAGAAGGAGGAGGAGAAAAGACAAATAGAGGAATGGGAAGGGGAGGGGAAGGAAAAGGAGGAAGAGAAGAAAAAGAAAGAAGGATGAAGAGGAGGAGAAGATGAAAAGAGAATGAGGAAGAAAGAGAAGAAACAGGAAGAGAAGGGGAGGACAGGAAAAGAGGAGGGGGAGGAGAAGAAAAAAGAAAGAGAAGCAGGAAGAGGGAGAAGGAGGAGAAAAAGAAAGAAAGGTGGAGGAGAAACAGGAAGTGGAAGGGAAGAGAAGGAAGAGGAAGAGAGGAGGAGGAGGGGAAGAAAAAGAAAGAGGAAGAGGAGAAGAAAGATGAATGGAAGAGAAAGTAAGTAAATGAAGAAGGAAAAAAGTAACAAGCAACAACAACTACAACAACAACAACTGGAAGGTTTCTAATTGCCAAAGTGTTTTTCCATTCTCGACAGACATTAGTCTGTTCTTACCAAAATAGATGCCTTAGTTAGCAATGGCACCACTATATTGGTATGTTCTGCTTTTGAAGTCTACAGGGAATGTAACAACCTTAAAAAGACTCTGCTAAACCAAAAGACTTGCTGGCACGGTGACCTCTATGTGTTTGTTCATAGCTGTTAGAAAGAGAAGTCAAATCTTCTCTCATGCCTCACCTTGCTGTCTTAGAAAGAGGGTTGGCAGCATTCTTGTGTCATTCTTCCCCTTCATGGAATCAGTGACAACCTATCAGCTTCATCATTTAGGTTTTAAAAATAAAATTAAGAAGCGTAATTAATGGTGGGCACAAGCCTGGCTGTGTGGTAAGAAGTTTGCTTCCCAACCACATGGTTCCAGGTTCAGTCCCACTACGTAGCGCCTTGGGCAAGTGTCTTCTACTATAGCCTCGGGCCGACCAAAGCCTTGTGAGTGGATTTGGTAGACGGAAACTGAAAGAAGCCTGTCGTATATATGTATATATATATATGTTTGTGTGTCTATGTTTGTCCCCCCCAACATCGCTTGACAACCGATGCTGGTGTGTTTATGTCCCCGTAAGTTAGCAGTTCGGCAAAAAGACCGATAGAATAAGTACTAGGCTTCGAAAGAATAAGTCCTGGGGTCGATTTGCTCGACTAAAGGCGGTGCTCCAGCATGACCACAGTCAAATGACTGAAACAAGTAAAAGAGTAAA
>NC_069004.1:32232219-32232935 GCF_001194135.2 Octopus bimaculoides
ATATTGGTATCTTGCATCATGTTTTTGTCTTATTAGTACTTGCTGAAACTAATTTGGTCATGTGACAGGCAACCTCAGACAAAGAACAATCTGGAACAAAATAAAATCAAGTAATAATAATAATAATGATAATAATAAATGATGATGATAATTATAATTATCATAATAATAATAATAATAATAATAATAATAATAATAATAATAATAATAATAGTAATAACAATGATAATAATAAGAATAATAATAAAAAGAAGAAGAAAATGAGAAAGCAACCATACTATGGGATATTCCAATAGACACAGGTAGAGAAATTAAGGCCAATAGGCCAGATATAGTTGTCAGAGATCATCAAGAAAAAAATGCTTTCTAATTGATGTATCGATACCAACAGATGACAATGTTTCTCTAAAAGAAATGGAGAAACTTTCAAAATACAAAGACCTAGAAATAGAGGTAACTCGAATGTGGAGTCTAAAAACAGAAACAGGCCTGAAATTTGGGGGAGGGGCCTAGTCGATTACATCAACCCCAGTGTTCAGGTTGTACTATTTCATTGATCCTGAAAGAACGATGACACTCATAACAATAACAAGAGCACTCACAGAGCGCAAGCCTCTGCCAAGGCAACACCAATGTCCTCTCAAAGATTAACCGGAGATTATTTTTAAAATGAGAATATCTGAAATAAACCCAACTGCTCTCACAAACGAAGGAGA
>NC_069004.1:32233173-32233946 GCF_001194135.2 Octopus bimaculoides
TTTCACTTAAAAAACAAATACACATAATATAAGTACAAAAGAAATCATAAAATCATAAAATAATAAGAAAAACAGCAGTGGAACATCTTTATTCTGTGTTCATTGAAAAAAAAAAAAAAAAAGCAGTGCAACCTAATTTAATGAATATTTGTTAATAATAATTATATATAATGAAAGAGAGAGGAAAAGAGAGAGAGAACGAGAGAGGGAGGGAGACAGAGACAGAGTTATGTGTAGATGAATGTGAGTTTGGGAAGGATAGATAAATTTTAATTACATCCATCTGTGTTTCCAACAGACATAGTTTAAAAGGAGGGCACCTGAAGCATTTGCTCGTGTTGTTGCTGTTGACACTGTAGTCATCGACGCTGTTGATGATGATGATGATGATGATTAATGTTGTTGCTGTTACAGCCGTAGTATCAGTAGGTGGAGACAGCTGTAGTCCTTGTTGTTGCTGTTGTTGTTGATGTCATTGCAGTTAGAGTACTACTTATTGCAGTTGTTGTTGCTGAAGGTTGACACGTTTTCAAAAGAAAATTTTTCCTTTCGTTTTTCTTTATATATTTTTTTTTCTGTCTTATCTATTTTATTTTATTTTATCTTATTTATGTGTTTGTTTATTTGTTTATTTCATTTCGTTTTCTCAAGCAGCAACCAGGAATTATTATTATGCTGAAACATGTAAACATGTGAGGCTAATTTGCACCCTGTTGCTATTGTTGTTGTTGTTGTTGTTGTTGTTAAAACATGCTTGGTGCTAAGTAGGTGTG
>NC_069004.1:32233956-32235437 GCF_001194135.2 Octopus bimaculoides
GGGGGGGGGTTAAATGTTATGTAACTGTAAACAAGCCATTTCATATTCACAATACATATATACACATACATACATACATACTTACATCCACACATATATCAATTAATGAATGACAAAAGACAGAGGTTAATTACCTCACTTCCTATTCATTTGGCCTTCATTTATCGATCTTACGCTCTGTACTGACTTGACCCCCTTAATCTAAAGTATAAAAATACGAGTTCCAACAACCGGTTATTAGTATCACTTTGTCTAATTGAAATCATAACACATAAGTGTATGTATTATATACATACATACATACATACATACATGCATGCATATATATCATCATCATCATCATCATATTTAACATCTGTGTTCCATGCTAGCATGGGTGTAACTATATGTATATAGAGATATATGTATGTATGTATGTATGCTATTTCTTTATTGCCCACAAGGGACTAAACGTAGAGGGGACAAACAAGGGATTAAGTCGATTACATCGACCCCAGTGAGTAACTGGTACCTAATTTATCGACCCCGAAAGGATAAAAGGCTAAGTCGACCTCGGCGGAATTTGAACTCAGAACGTAACGGCAGCCGAAATACCGCTAAGCATTTCGCCCAGCATGCTAATGTTTCTGCCAGCTCACCACCTTCATCATATATGTATGTGTGCATACATATATGTGTATATGTATGTATGCATACATATACACACACACACATACACACTTTTTATGTTTTACTTGTTTCAGTTATTTGACTGTGACCATGCTGGGGCACCACCTTGAAGGGTTTTATTCGAACAAATCCACCCTAGGACCTATTATTTGAAGTCTAGTAATTTTTCTATCGGTTACTTTTCCTGAACTGCTAAGTTACAGGATTGTCAAACGGTACTCGTGGACGAACACAGACACAGAGACATAGATATACACGCCGTCATATACATATACACAATGGGCTTCTTTCAGTTTCCGTCTACCAAATCTACTCACAAGGTTTTGTTCAGCCTGAGGCTATAGCAAAAGACACTTGCCTAAGGTGTCACACAGGGGGACTGAACCCAAAACCATGTGGTTGAGAAGCAAGCTTATGTACATACAAATACACACACACACATATAGATAGATAGATAGATAGATAGATAGATAAACAGACAGACAGCAGACAGATATAGATTGGCTTGGAAAGGAGTGATCCATGGCAGTAGTAAACCATTTGAAACATGGAGAATCGAATGCTTCATGTTGGAATGAACACTTAATAAAACAGGATTTGACTCCAACACCAGGCATTTTTCTGCTTGACAATGTTTGTAATATCTTTTGTGGGCTGTTATTTCTTCAAAGCGAGACTTGCTAGTTATATGAGATCTCATGACTGCATTTACTAGTTGAAGAGATGGCCTTCTTCTGCAAAGAGGTGGCAATCATGACATATACAATGTGTGTGTGTGTGTATAGTATATATGTGTGTGTGCGTATATATGT
>NC_069004.1:32237571-32239766 GCF_001194135.2 Octopus bimaculoides
TATATATATACATATATATGATAAATCACCTTATTTCATTCCATAACAGCTACCTCTGATGAGTGCAGGGTTACATAATCAGGCTGCTACCTAACACTCTGTTGAGCCCTAGTACAAAACTGATTGGTAAAACCAGTCATAATGGATTCTGTGTGAAATTTCCAACAAAGCAGAAGAATAATGCACCAGTCAAGTTCTGAAGTTAAAAATAGATCACAACATTATTTGTTTCCGCACTAAGGCAGCGAACTGGCAGAATGGTTAGCACACCGGGCGAAATGCTTAGCAGTATTTCGTCTGTCTTTATGTTCTGAGTTCAAGTTCTGCCAAGGTCGACTTTGCCTTTCGTCCTTTCAGGGTCGATGAATTAAATACCAGTTGTATACTGGGTCAATCTACTTGACTGGGCTCCTCCCCCCAAAAAAATTTCGGGCCTTGTACCTAGAGTAGAAAAGTATCAACTAAGCCCCCGCTCCCCTCAAAATTACTTGCTCCATGTCTAAATTACAAACAATTATAATTAAGAAGCTGATTTGCTTTATCTGACACAGAAACTGGGTTGAATTAGCAATTATATTTATGCAATAATCTAGGACAGCATTTGATTCAATTGGATGGTCTGTCACCATAAAAGTAGCAATTATACTTGCTGTTTTATTCCTTAACAAAAGACAAACAGCTAAACTTAGTTATAAATAAAATGTCTTGTGTTAAAAATGACTTTATTACATGTCAGAAATAAAATTTACAGAGTGGACCCACGTACAAGCCTTTCAGAAACAAACAAAACACACACACACACACACTCTCAACTTCACTTAAATGTTTATTGTTTGGTGTCCAAAAGTTAAAAAGTGGGTGACTGGAGAACTGTGGTTTAATATTAAAGTTTTAATCCTAGAGATGTGACTCTTGCATAAAATGGCTCATGATGTCACAATGTTTAACATGTACACAAGAACTGATAAAGGTTTGAATGAATTAGTGAATAGAGAGGTGTTTCCATGTCGGGGGCGGTGGGTTAAATATCACGCTTAACTAAATGTCAGATATGATTATATCTGCCACCAAAACTCGAAACAATAAAACCATTTAGAATATGACCCACTGAACTACCAAACTTAGCACACACACACACACATTTTGGTACTGAGCTGTGATCTTGACCTAATTAATCCATTCTTCTTAAATGCACAGAAAGTACTCGTAACCTGCATGGGAATGGATTACTAACAGAAAAAACAAAAATGATAAAAAATGATAAAATAAAATAAGACAAACATCTGGGAGTTCATGTGGGAAATTCACATGTGGGGATCCAGCGATGGGACCCTAGGGAGGAGGTGCTTGAGGATGCTAAAACCCCTACCCCATGGCCCTTTAAGGAGTAGAGGATGGATAGATGGATAGATCTTTTATACATGTTTCAGTCATTAGACTGTGGCCATACTGGAGTACCACTTTAAAGAATTTTTAGTTGAATGGGGTCTTATTATATTTAATTCTTTATTGCCCACAAGGGGCTAAACATAGACACGACAAACAAGCACAAAGGGATTAAGTCGATTACATCGACCCCAGTGCATAACTGGTACTTATTTAATCGACCCTGAAAGGATGAAAGGCAAAGTCAACCTCGGCGGAATTTGAACTCAGAACGTAACGACAGACAAAATACCGCTAAGCTTTTCGTCCAGCGTGCAAACGTTTCTGCCAGCTCACCGCCTTATTATATTTGCTTTTTAAATGCCTGGTATTTATTCTGTTGGTCTGTTTTGCCGAACTGCTAAGTTACGGGGACTTAAACACACCAACACCAGTTGTTGAACGGTGGGCAGGGTACAAAGACAGAACAACACACACACAGACATATATATATACTAGCAGAAATACCCGGCGTTGCCCGGGTTAAAGAGAATAATGAAATCTAAAAACGCCGTCTAGACTACGCATCATCTTTATATATAGAGATGTATATACACACACGCACCCAAACACACGTATATCTATGTATATCAATATAAATATATGAAAGTCAATGAAGTTTCGTAAAAGAAGGTGATCATGTACATACTTTCTTGCTGTTGTTATTATAACACCTCATTGTAAACTATGTTCCTTGTTTTCCCTTGTGGAGCATATACAAATAGGTTTTTTGTTGCTGCCCACTCTTGAGCAACCAACATACAGTTGTC
>NC_069004.1:32240574-32252457 GCF_001194135.2 Octopus bimaculoides
AGTATCGAAATGTGATTGTTTCAGTTAGTGGAATAGTTTCATTTTTAAAGTGAAAGTATTTGACATGAGTGTTTTTGTTTCACTTTTGACACGTAATACTTAAATAGTGGAGGAGATATTATGTTGCCGTGTGCTCGAACTCTGCAAGAAGTTAATAATTTTTTTTGACTAAAACACAACTGGAACCCTTAGTAAGGCATGTGTAAAATTTGAATGAAATTGGTTGCGTAGTTCTCGAGTTTTAGGGATTCACACAGACAGACAGACAGACAGACATTCTCATTTATATATATATATATATATATTCATTTATTCTTTTGTTTCCGTCATTTGACTGCGGCCATGCTGGAGCACCACCTTAAGTAGGTTTTTAGTCAAACAAATCAACCCCAGGACTTATTTTTTCTAAGCCTGGTACTTATTCTATCAGTCTCTTTTGTTGAACCACTAAGTTACGGGAATGTAAAAGCACCAACATTGGTTATCAAACAATGGTAGTGGTGGTGGAGAGGGGACAAACACAAATGGGCTTCTTTCAGTTTCCATCTACCAAATCCACTCACAAGGCTTTGGTTGGCCCAAGACTATAGTAGATATATATATATATATTGATCAAAGAGGGTCTATATATATAGATATATCATCATCACCATCATCATTGTTGTTTAACGTCCGCTTTCCATGCTGGCATCGGTTAGACAGTTTGACTGAAGACTGGTGAGCCAGAAGGCTCCACCAGATATATATATGGCATCCAGCTGTAGAAACTCTGCCAAATTAGATTGGAGCCTGGTGTTGCCATCCGGTTTCACCAGTCCTCAGTCAAATCGTCCAACCCATGCTAGCATGGAAAGCGGACGTTAAACGATGATGATGATGATGATGATGATGATATGTATATGTATATATGATGGATAATATGAATTCCTTCATACTAAACCCTTAGAAAAGAAGGAAACATTGTACTATGCACTTCTAGATGCATTATGCTGAGATTAAAGACAGGATGGTCACAACTGGAGCACATTTGATCACAGAATTGCTGGATATGGCTGATCCAGAACTAAACAACAACACTAACTATAAAAGAGAGGTAGAAATGCTACAAGGTTTCTGGTGCTTCAAATACTCGAGACAAAATTAAAAAATAAATAATAAGGAAGAAAAAAAAAAGGAATCCAGACAAACAAAAGCAGCCTAAACTGTTTTAGAAGTTCATCTGCCCTGAGCAAAAATATTTTGTGAGAAAGTAACTCTGTTACCAAATATTAGATAGTTTACACAACACATTCAACAACAGGTCAAACTGCCATAAAAAAAAGACAATACCTTCTCTGTCTTACCTCAGATAATGGTGTTAACGAAAATAAAAAAATCTGAGTTTATTGTTTAATCCTTTGACATTCAGATTATTTTGTTAAATATTATGCTTATATGGTCATGTTGTGGAGGGGCAATGGCCCAGTGGTTAGGGCAGCGGACTCACGGTCATAGGATCGCGGTTTTGATTCTCAGACCGGGTGTTGTGAGTGTTTATTGAGCGAAAACACCTAAAGCTCCACGAGGCTTCGGCAGGGGATGGTGGTGAACCCTGCTGTACTCTTTCACCACAACTTATATGGTCATGTTGTGGAGGGACAATGGCCCAGTGGTTAGGGCAGCGGACTCGCGGTTTGATTCCCAGACCAGGCGTTGTGAGTGTTTATTGAACAAAAACACTTAAAGCTCCACATGACTCCAGCAGGGCTGTGGTGGCGAACCCTGCTGTACTCTTTCACCACAACTTTCTCCCTGTTTCTGTTGTGCCTGTAATTCAAAGGGTCAGCCTTGTCACACTTTGTCACGCTAAATCTCCCCGAGACCTACGTTAAGGGTACACGTGTCTGTGGAGTGCTCAGCCACTTGCACGTTAATTTCACAAGCAGGCTGTTCCGTTGATCGGATCAACTGGAACCCTCGACGTCGTAAGCGACGGAGTGCCAACACTCACATGGTCATGTTATTTTGAATTAATCACAGAGTATCTGGTAGCTTTGAGATTTTGATAGTGCAATGTTTTAATCATCATCATCATCATGATGTAATGTTCATTTGTTGGACAGATATATACATATATATATATTAAATATATATATACAGCCAGTTTGGGCATAAAACAAGTAGAATGTATAGGATAGAAGGTCAAAATCCTTCCCATACAGAATCATGGGGGGGGGGGTAGTTTCCCAGTTTCTTTGGCAAATGTATCCACCCCACTGGATGGGACACAGGTCCATCGCAGCAATGTGAAATGAAGTGTTTTGCTCAAGAACACAATATATTGCCTGGGCCAGGAACTGAAATCACAATCTTGCAATCGTGAGTGCAACATCCTGAGCCACTAAGCCACACACGTCTACAGGTGGAATGTTTGGGCCAGATATGACTGGTTTAAATGCTAAAGGGTCAATGTAATGCAGGTAATAAAAAAATCTCACTAATGTTTTCCTCCTCCTTTCCTTCTTACCTGGTGAATTAAAGAAAATAAGCAGGCCTCAGAAGTGATTGTTACAAATTGAAAATGATTATCTGAGCCATTGTTTAGCTGTCGTTTGTGTGTTTAATTAACTCATTCCATTCTATTTTCTGCTGGTTTGACTTCCCATCAGTGGGAAGTAGCAGCAAGGAAAGAAATATTTTCACTAAAGTGAAGATGGTACAAACTACACACATACACACACATGTATAGTGACACATACACACACACACACACAATGGCATATTCACACACACAGTTGCACATACAGAAGAACCCACCCACACACACATATATAGAGGCACACACACACAGTGACGTATACACAAAGAGATACACACATACACACAACGGCACATCCACATACACAGTGGCACATACAGGCACACAGAGGCACAGACAGTGATACACACATATTCAGTTGCACATACACTCAGTATCATTTTTTGTTCCATGTCTGGTATTTATTCTTCCTTCTCTTTTTGTCAAACTGCTAAGTTAGAAAGATGTATACAAACCAACACTGGTTGTTAAGTGTTGGCAAACACAAACACAAAGACACACACACACACACATTCAGTTTCCATTAACCAAATCCACTCACAAGGCTTTGGTTGGGCTGATGCTATAGTAGAAGACACTTGCCCAAGGTGTCATGTAGTGGGACTGAACCTGGAACCATGTGTTTGGGAAGCAAATTTCCTACCACATAGCCATGCATGCACCTATATCCACATTGCGGTATCTTTTCAGCTCTTTCTATTCTGAGTTCAAATCCCACCACGACCTGTTAGGGTGGTAGACTTAATCCATTGTGGCACTTTGGGTGTCTTCAGCAGAGTCCAATCTATTGCAAACATTCAGACCAAGTCAGTAGTTTGAGGATCTCTTCCTCCTCCTCTTTTGCACCCACCAGTCTAAGGGACCTGGTAAAGGGTCATGGGTACTACCTTCCCTCCTGGTTATATGAGAAACATACACTCACAGATTCTCACTCAGCTGTTACTTGCAATAGAGTACAACTTGGTAGCAGAAACGTTCTCTTCTCATGCTTCATGCCTTTGCACCTGGTATAGGTTCCCTATGCTGCCACAAGCAGACATAGATAGCCATAACAGTGGTTTAAAATTTCGCCACAATCGCAGCAAATTTGGGGAGGAGACAAATCGATTACTTCGACCCCAGTGTTCAACTGGTACTCATTTTATCGACCCCTGAAATGACAAAAGGCAAAATCGACTTCAATTGTAACAAAAGCAGTGCATTTCATCAGAAACATGATAACAAAGGGGTTAAAATGATCCCCAAAACTCTCCATTAAAATTTCATGTCGTGTTCCAAGCCAGCTAAATAACACCAAAGTTATTTTACTAAATTCTTCATTATTTTCAAAATTAATTAGAACAATCGTTACCAGCGTCACCTTCTAGCACTTGTGCTGGTGGCACGTTAGAAAATCATTCGAGTGAGGTCATTGCCAGTGCCGCTGGACTGGCTCCCGTGCAGGTGGCACATAAAAAACATCTTTTTGAGTGAGGCCGTTGCCAGTACCGTGTGACTGGCCCTCGTGCTGGTGGCACGTAAAAGCACCCACTACACTCTCGGAGTGGTTGGTGTTAGAAAGGGCATCCAGCTGTAGAAACTCTGCCAGATCAGATTGGAGCCTGGTGTGGCCATCTGGTCCACCAGTCCTCAGTCAAATCGTCCAACCCATGCTAGCATGGAAAGCGGATGTTAAACAATGATGATGATGATGATGAAAGACCATGTATTTCAACAGAAATGTATAACAGAGTTAAGAGAGTGTATTTCAGAGAGATTTGGCTGCTATTTTGAGCAAGCTGAGTGGACTACATGATGGCAATGACTCCCTTGTTAGTTTGTTTAATCTTTTATTGCATTTTGCAGTAGTAGTGATGGAGTTTTGTTATGGAACCGCCAAACTACATACATTATGCTTCTAGTTAAGACTCCACAAAGCCACTCAGCCCCACCCCACCGTTCTCTTCAGACAATGGTTGAAGAGTGCTAATCTTTAAAAGGTTTGTCTCTCAGTCATGTCATGTGAGTGGTTGAGTGGGTGTCCCTTCTGAGCAGCTGCCAAAATAATGGTGCAAACTTGATATATGTCTAACTTATACTTTGGTATTGTATTTCATTGTGCTGTTTTGAAGTCAGCCTACCACTGGATTTCAATTTTAAGAACTGACTGTGCAGTGCTACATTTACCAAAAGTTTACAAACCGGAATAAGATAGTTTGCTGTGGAGAAGAGGAAAAGTCTGTAGCTTCAGGCAGTACCTTTCAGCAGAAGAGTGCAATTAATGCCATTTACCCGTACCCCTACTCCTACAATCGCTAACCCTTTATCACTCTCCTTTCAGACACTTGAAAACTTACCCACCCATCCTACCCTATTCCCTCTTATACTCCAAAAGTCTACATGGTTCCGGGTTCAGTCCCCCAGTGTGGCACCTTGAGTAAGTGTCTTCTACTATAGCCTCAGGCCGACCAAAGCCTTGTGAGTGAATTTACTAGACGGAAACTGAAAGAAGCTCAATATATATATGTGTGAGTTTGTGTGTGTGTTTGTCCCCCCCACCAACGCATGACAACCGGTGTTGGAGTGTCTATGTCCATGTAACTTAGCAGTTCAGCAAAAGAGACTGATAGAATAAATACTCAGCTTAAAAAAAAAAGGTACTGGGGTCAATTTATTTGACTATATATATAAAAAAAAAATTCTTCAAGGTGGTGCTCCAGCATGGCCACAGTCTAATGATTGAAACAAGAAAAACAAAGATAAACTAGAATGAATTTGCTGTGGAGTAAAGGAAAAGTCTGTTGTGTCTTGGAGTGCTAGAAGAGTTGTGTCCCACCCACATTTCACCCACTCTACCCTAACAAACCAAACTACAACCCTTTTAACAGCATCTTTCTCTTCCTCACATTTTCCTCTTCATAAATTATGATTGTTTACCAATCCCCTTTCTTGCCCTCACTGTATCGCTGCTTCCTACACCCACACTCTATTTTTCTCCCCAGGTTCTACATTCATATTCTTGTTACTTGTGAGTATACCCTAGCACTACACCGTCTCTCTTCCACTTTCGCTGTTCCCTACTCTCTTGCCTCTTGTTTTTCCTCTGACCTTTATGTCAGCGCATTTGTTTCTGGCTTCTTTCAGTGGGTAACCATGTACCTCCTCTATAGCAAGACACCTATTTCTGTTACACACTAACCTTTCATCATCTGATACTGGATCACCTCCACCAGTGTCCCCTCTGTTTAGGGCAAGACACCTGCCTCTATCTGTCTGTCCCTTTGTCACATTCTAATCTTTCATCCTCTGACACAAGTTCCCCTCCTCAAATCCCTGCCCCCACCTCATAATTCCTTGTATTGTGAGTTACTTGGTTACCCTGCCAGTGCTGGTGCCACATAAAAAAAAACCATCCAGTCCACACTGCAAAGTAGTTGGCATTTTTGGAAGGGGATCCATGATGCCAAAACTAGCCTCACCTGTGCTAATGCCACGTAAAAAAAGCACTGGGTCCATTCTTCTGAGTGGTTGGTGTTAGGAAGGGTATCCAGCTGTAAAATCCCAGACAAAACAGACACAGCAGCCTAGGGTAGTTTTTCTACCTGGTTGGCTCCTGTCAACCGTCCTACCCATCCGTGCTTCACACAGAAAAAGCATTGAGTTACAAACTGGAGTGTTTGTTGACAATTTCTCTCAACAAATTGCTGTGTAACATTATATTTTCAAAGAAGTATGGAATAAGAAGAAAAAGAAAAAAATCCCTTATCTATTGTATTGTTAATGTTGAGATCTGAACTTCTAACATGAATATTCTCACAAAATCAACAGAAATAAGCTGTTTGAGAAGTGTATCCAGTTAAGTAACTTTTCTCACAATACATACAAATAAATATACTGAGGTGTTTAGAAATACTTCAAAGGCGTAACAATGGAAATATAGCTTTGCTTGAATGATCACACATGCAAAAAGAGTAAGCTATCCTTGTGGCCTGGCATTTTTGTCATGGAAGGCTGGTAATTAATAAAACTGCTCGCGTGATACTTATTTGCAACCATCATGTGATATCAAAGATAAGGGTCACACATAGACGCATCTACCAAATCCACTTGTAAGGTTTTGATCAACCCAGGACTACTGCACAGGGAGGAGCAGCTACCGTTGTCATTACCCTGCAATATTTATTTATCTCATAAGAGAACAGAAATAAATCTCGTGTTAAGACTTGTTAAATCTTTATACTAATATAATCATGAGAAAGCAGAATAGTATTAAGTTTTTAAAATCCTTTTATAGATATGACTGCTTAGATAGAGATAAATCTATGACAGCACTTCTAGACAAAGGAGGAAGCAAGTCCAGAGTAAAAAGAATATAGTTTTCAAAGATGTCCTTCTTCTGAGACTGTACCTTCAGTTACTTCCAATGTGAACTTTACATCTTTTCAAATGTTAACCACTAAAATAAAAGGTTGCAAGAAAAAAAAAGTAGAAGACACTCATCCTGTGTGGCACTTTGGGCGTCTTCTACTATAGCCTTGTGAGGGGATTTGGTAGAAGGAAACTAAAAGAAGCCTGTTGTGTGTATATATATATATATATATATATATATATGGGCGCAGGCATGGCAAGTAGTTTGCTCCCCAACCACATGGTTCTGGGTTCAGTCCCACTGTGTGACGCCTTGGGCAAGTGTATTCTACTATAGACCAAATCTAATTGTTTTACTTGTTTCAGTCATGTGACTGCAGCCATGCTGGAGCACCACTGCCATAACCAAAGACATATTACTTCATCATCGTCATTTAATGTCTGCCTTCCATGCTGGCATAGGTTGAACGGTTTGAGAGGGGCGGCCAGGTAGCAGACTACACCAGGCTACTGAGTTTTGGTATGGTTTTTACGGCACTTAGATAAAATATAACTGCTCAAAATTTTCTTTTAGCAAGTACTTTTTTCCAGACTTATGGACAACTGACTCATTACATATATACATATGCTGATGCCATGTAAAAAGCACGTGTTAGTGCCCTATATAAAGCACCTAGTACACCCTGTGGATAACATGACAAAACAGGCAATTGGAGCAAAGGTCGCCATGACTGATCGCTAAATCCACAAGTTTTTTTATTTATTATTCTCTCTCTCTTTATTCCTCATACTCCATTCTGTTGAAGAGCATAGGCTCAAAATATGAAGACTTTCTCACTTTCCCGAGCGTCAAACTAATACACCTGCTTGTTGTTCATACACCTGTCTTTGTCTTTTGTTTTTCTGTAAATTTCAGCTATATATATAACCACATATGAATTGTTGGTGATTTTCTTCTTCCATCTTCCCTTCTATTGGATTTTCCTGTTTCCAAAGAAGAGCGTGTGCTCGAAACGTTAAACCATCTTTCTTTCCTTCCTTAAGTATCTGCTAATACTTTACATGTACCACATCCTCGCATTGTTGTGCTTTTTTGTTTGTTCTCCTTTTTTGGATATATATATATATATATATATATATATATATATATATATATATATATATATGTATATAGATAGATATACGAGAGAGAGTTCGTTACATGGTACAGGTTTGGTGGGAACAAATAGGATATATAGAACTAAGTATAGAAAGTATATAGTATATAAATATTTTATTTTCAATTGTCAGAAAGTTACAAAAGTGACACAAGTGCCAAGAGTTCTAGTGTCACACACTAAAATCTGTCCTTGAGTCACTTTCACCACTTTCTGCCACTTGAAAATAATAAAAAAGAAGAAAGAAAAATGAAACCAACATAACATGTATGGGTTATTAAACACATTGAGATTGAAAAGAAAAATGTGTTCAGTCCAGGTCAAGCGATGTCAAACAACCTATGATTCAAAACCCTCCAACCGTGACCCCCCCCCTCCCACGACCGACCTTCGTAACACAGATCTAGGCCAAATGTATTCATTGGTTTATCTGTTGAAAGGTGATGAAATTCGAGCCACCACCACATCAGGGTGTAACTTCCACTTATTTAGGTTTGGACAGAGGTAAAGAATGCGTACACCACCCGTTTTCGGCGTAACCTTGACCCTAAACGCCGAAAACGGCTTGTGTGCGTATTTTTTTTACCTTCGCCTAGGTTTGTATTTCATTTTATTTCTGCAAGTGTCTCTGCTATTGTCCGAAATATCTAGATACAACGGGACGAAACTCGTTAGAAGAGACATTAAACAGTTGAGCTAATCTTATGGTTCTCAACGGGGTCCGATGAGATTTTGTCGTTAAAAACTTATGTGCAATAAACTGGTTATACTCCTTACTTACTATACACAAAATATTTTGATTTTTTTAAAATACAATTCTTCATATTAGATTATAACAAATATAATAGGGAGTTTTTAGGCATCGAATGGCTATGAGAGTTCCCTACCACCACCAGAGTAAGAAAAAAAAGGGATGAAAAGGATCATTGAACTAACCAAATATATAAGGTAGATGCGTTGAATGGATTTTTGGAATAATTAGAGCTATCATTCACAATCTGAGAGAAGAAAAAAGGACGATGGGTTGTCCCTTAAAGTTTTTAATATTCCTGTGTTTTTATGCAATAGGGGTGAACGATTGGAAAAGAATTTGTTTTTTTAGATCCCAAATTAACTTTAAAAAATATTTTCACTCCTCAATTCAGTGGTTACTTTGAAACTCCGTTAAAAATAGTTGTGGTTGAAAGGTTAAAAAAGATAATGCAATTTAGAAAATAACATTAATAGGCAAATAAAGGAGATAAAAATGAAGTTTCGAAGGTCAAAGAACGAATATCAACATTTAGAACCGTAACACATATTATACATACAGGCTTAAAATTCAACTTATGACGTTTCGAGTTACGTCTTTTTCGACTTCCGTCGGTTTCTGCTAACATATTACAAGCAAAACACTAAATAAACAACACACCTAAAAACCAATACCGAAAGTGGGGAAATCAAAATATGTGAAAAATACGAACAATCCATTTATGAAAACATATATAGGCTAAAACATTTTTCAGTGGTTTTTTTTCTTCTTCTTATACGTCGTTTTTTGAGTCAAGTAACATATTTGGGAATCAATTACCGACGTAAGTTGAGTTAAGCCTGGAAATGTACACACACGTATCTATATGTACAGGGTGTCCACAAAGTCTGGGTACATGGGGATTAACACATACTTTAAAAAATTATTATTTCTTATATTTAATTGTTTATGTTATTTTATTTACTTCATGTACCCACATGGGGATTAACACATACTTTAAAAAATTATTATTTCTTATATTTAATTATGTTATGATTTTATTTACTTCATGTACCCAGACTTTGTGGACACCCTGTATATATAACCGTCAGGTTTAAATAAACCAGCTGTCTTTAGCGGATGTCCTCTTTCCATTGCAAGTACTCTTAGACTGGATCGGAAAGCAGCTACCTAGCTTCGATCCGACTAATTTTGGAGAACACCAAATGAATTAAAATAGGTGTTGGCTGTGGTGAAGTCACGTAAAGGAAAATTAAAAACAAAAAAAACATATACGAGTCCCATTTTTGTTGTTGTTGTACTGTGTAATCGTTAGATTTTACATGTAGTTTTTGGGTCACAAATCGGGGAATTGAAGGATTTCGGAAGAGAAAGGATTAGAAAAGTAGGGGCGACTACAATAAAGGGTAACTGGGGACCGATGTTAAATGAAATGGCGGGAAACAATAATGAAAACAAAAAAGGAAGATAGAAAGACAAGGAAAGAAGATGAAGTGAAATCAAGAGATCTAGAAAGAGAGGGAAAATTTGGATGACGCCATGCTTTGGAGGCAAAATAACTGGGAAACAAAGGGTTAAATAAACAGGGTTAACATTTATAAAACAATAAAAAATCGATCTTTTTTTTTTTTGCTTGCAATGTTGAATATGGAACAAACTGAATAATTTTCGTGAGAAATTGTGAGAAAACTGAGAGACAGACATAAAATAGAGTAAGACACCCTAAACTTACATCATTATCATCCTTCGTCTGTTTATTTTCAAATAGAAAACATTGACTCCGTTTAGATATACCACAGGTTATATATTATATTATATATTTTAATGTTGCCAACACAATTTGCCTTTTTTATTATTATTTTTTTTGGGGGAGTGGGACTTAAAAGTGGGGGATCATTTCAAAATGTGGATTGGAGAAAGCGGACTGCATGTCTTTTTGATTTGTACTTTTAATTGCGGTTTTAATTATTTTGTTGTGATACAAAAACGAAGTAAATTATTATTTTATTACACAGTAAATTCTAAAGAAAGGTCGGGTGTTTAATTTAGGGAGTAAACAGTAACGAAACGCAATCATCAAATATGAGAATTAAAAGTATAATAATAATAATAATAATAGAGTAATTATTATGTGTTTATTTATGCCTGGGCGTGGAGTGTTGTGAGTTTAGGAAACAAAGATCAGACAAGTTTATTTACAATATATATATATATATATATATATGTGTGTGTGTGTGTGTATATAAGAAGATATGATATTATTAGTATTTTTAAAATAAAATAACAGCTCACAATATACACTGAATCAACTTGAATAACAGGATTTTGAACAATCTCAACACAAAAATATATCAAGCAACCATTTAACCATCTGGCCAATCCTGTTACAATGAAACACATTCATGTATGAAAGTGTACACTTGGGCAGCTTATATATATATATATTCACACATTTATGAAAGTATATTTATTATGATGTATTGTGTATGTACTTTTGCGTATATTAACAGCGTAGAATGTAACTTATATACATACATATATATATATATAAACAGTGTAGGGTATAATTATGTCGTGTGATATACGTGTATATAAATGTTTGTGAATGTGCATATGTGTAATTGTCTATGTGTATATATATATATATATACACACACATACATACATATATATGTATATATATATATATATATACATATATAATATATACATATATATAAAATATATACATACATAGAGAGACAGAGAGATATTTACTGAAAACATTTAAATCATAACATTAAAAGGCCAAAACAACGTAATTTTCTTTGAAAACATTGAATGACATTCCATCCCAAGTACTTACCAAAAATCTTAGATTTTTTTAAGGAGCTGAACAAACTTCTTTTTTTTTTGAAATTGCAAATATTATTAATAATAATATTATTTTCTTTTATTTATGTATCAAAAAATTCCATTTTTTTTATCATGTGTTGTGTATGTTTTTTTTTTAATTAAATTTCATCATTTGAGAGTTTGGGTTTTTTTGTTTTGCTCGTGTTTATTATTAT
>NC_069004.1:32252527-32253850 GCF_001194135.2 Octopus bimaculoides
AAAAAAAAAAAAAAAAAGGAAATTACTCGTAAACATCAGCATCATTATTATTATTATTATTATTGGCTTTTCGTGTCATCTTTATGAAGCGAAGAGTCACCATCTTTCCCGCTGCTTTTGTCAGTGTCTCCGTTCGGACTCGATTCATCCTCAGAATCTGTATATTCCGTAGGTTGTTCACCGTCCCTTAATAACTTACCAACAATGTCATATTTTTCCGTAAATTGCATTTCCCATTCTTGCATGCGACTCATTTCGGCCGATGTCAAGTCACTGAGGTCGTCATATTCGTTTTTTAGCGCCGATTCCTTCACAGTAAACAAAGCCAGGGCCCGCGAAGCATCGCGGCCAGCGAAGACCGCGTACGGACCGCCGGGTCCATAGAACTGTTTACCACGGGTAACATCAAATATTTTACCGTTGACAGCTATACAAACCCGACCGTCTTCGTCAGTGCCATCGTACTTCCTGAGTTCTTCGATCGTCATGTCTTTCTTTTTCATGCGAGGTATTTCCTTTTCAGCAACATGTTGCGGGCGTGGAGTCTGTCTGCTGGTCATTATCTTATAAAACAGGAAACTACTAATAGCCAGAAGGATAACGTTTAAAGGGTTAGAAAATACTTCATTGAATATATTCCAAAACATGTCTGTGTAACCATCTCCTCCACTCTGTAGTTCTTCTTCGTTACTCGCCATTACGACAAATATTTTTTTTTTAATCCTTTTTACGTATGATAAATATCCTCTTTCGAATAACAGGATACGACAGTATCTTCACCTTGTCTTGGATAGTTCAGTTTATTTCGTTAGCTTGTTATTAGTAATAGCGTGTCTATGTGTTCATGCGTGACGAAGAAAGCCTGGCAAGTCCTAGCCATGCATGGAGGATCCGCTAAACAACGTTGTGGACGTCCACTTCTTTAAGCGGTGACTGATTGGTCTGTTACACCGTTTCTTCACCGCTGACCTGACCCACATATACATAAGACATACTACATATATATATATATATATAAGGTGACTACACACACAAACTGTTTCCTTTTGCTTCTTCCTGGCGTTTGCTATAAACAAGCCAAATAGGTTTCTTGGAACAGAATCTTCCTGCAGGCACACACAACTTTTATTCTAAGATGTAGCTTTATTTATTGATGACGCGGCCAACGAGGCAGTAACTACATGGTTGCTCGGCCTAGTAAAAAGAAAAAAGCAACCAGATTTCACATATATATCCGTGTGTTCATTCGTGACGAGAATAAAAAGGCTTGCCAAGTCGACTGGCCAGACGTGGAAAATCTGTTAACGTTGTATACGTTTTGTA
>NC_069004.1:32254246-32258483 GCF_001194135.2 Octopus bimaculoides
TTTTTTTTTTTTTTTTTTTTGTAGCAGTGCGGCCCGCCTGATGATGTGTCACGTCTCAGGCGACCCATTTCTCGAAGAAAGTTGTTCATGCTTCATACAAACGATCGAACCAACGAGACTGTCACTTACGGGGTCGCTCGGCCAGCAAGAAATAGCAGTCAAATTTTTACACTAGAGCGTCATTTTTATTTTATTAATTCAATACGTAGCAGGGTTATAAAGCGATCACCGTCTCTGTCGCTCTAATAATTGTGCCAAAGGACACAGTTTATGCTTATAAAAAAAAACAACAAAATAAAACTAAAAAAGAAAGAAAGTATAGTCACGCCTGGGGGGACACCTATGATAGTAGGTCTGCTGAATCACGGTTGATCTGGAATAAAGAACTAATATATATATATCAGGAGAGAGAGAGGTCGCTCAACCTGTTCGAAATAACAGCCAAATCTCATTCAGAAATGTTGGAAAATGTAGTCCGATATGTAAGTAAAAGATGGGATGGTCACGACTGGAGTGTCTTTGACGACAGATCTGTTTGATCGAGGTTAACTTGAAACTAATTAACAATGCGGGACAGTTTCTACGTGGTCGATTGACCTAATTAAAAAGAACAGCTTGGTAAGATGCTTGCAAGACAACCACATGTTTCCGGGTTCAGTTCCACCGCGTGGCACCTTGAGCGAGTGTCTTCTACTATATAGCCTCGGGCCGACCAAAGCCTTGTGAGTGGATTTGGTAGACGGAAACTGAAAGAAGCCCGTCGTATATATATGTATGTGTGTGTGTGTGTGTATATGCTGGTGTGGTTACGTCCCAGTTACTTAGCGGTTCGGCAAAAGAGTGGACCTTTTCCTATTCTTCAGTGTGTTCCTTTTTCTAAATAACTATAGCGAGTGATTTGAGAGATATTTGGCTGCTATTACTAGCAAATCGAGCGACCACGTAGTGGGTTATTCGCTGGCATATTGATAATGATGTTTGTTATTGTCGATGTTGTTTTACTCCTTGGTCAGCTCTTTGATCAAAAGCATACCGACCGTGACCCTTCTGTCTTTTTTCTCTCCTCTACTCAAGGAGCCCAGGACTGTATTATGCAACCAGTTCTTTGTCAAGATGTTAGGAAGTGACTTGAGAGATTTGGCTGCTATTTCTAGCAAATCGAGTGACCACATAGCGGTTTACTCGTTGGCACCTTCTCAGTGTTGTTTTATGTTAACCCCAGGTCAGCCCTGGTCGAACAGATCTATCACCAAAGGCATTCCAGCTGTGACCATCCCATCCTATCCCGTCATTTTTTTAACCCAATGATTTCTTTCTCAAGATGGTAGCGAGTGAATCGAAAGAGCTTTGCCTGCTGTTTCTAGCAGATGGATCTTCCACGTAGATATAAACACGTGTTCGGGTCGTTGACTGTGTTACGCTAAATAAACAGAACAGGTGACCCCGTTATTAAAGCTCCTTTTACAATTGTGTGGCATAGAAAATGGGATGAGAAAGGCTCTTAAGGCATTCATTATGGAGGTTTTTCTGAGGGACCCACGATTTTATTTACTATTCGTTTTAAACAAAACAGTTTTTCATGTTTAATATTGATTTAAAGATCTGACGCATTTTCGTAACGGTATTTTGTATCTTTTCTAAGTTGTTTCTCGTGAACAAACTTCAACAGTTTCAGCTAGAGGTTCTCAACCTTTTTAATACAAGGGCCAGGTCCAAAACCTGGATTAGAAGGTGGGGATGGAGGGAGCACCAAAAAATGTAAAACAAGTCGACCAAAGACGAATTTCCCACCCCCAAAACCACCCTTTTTACAAATTCTTTTTTTCGACACGGGAATTCGAATCTGCAAAATAATTGGCAAAAATCGACATTTCTAAACTGAGAAGCAGGCGCCATTTTAATGCTTTGTTTTCCCCAGGAAGAAAAGGGAATGTTTCATTGCTTAAGATTGTTGTCTAGTTTCTCTTTGAAGCGCAAGAATGGCTTTCCTGTTGGTAATTGGCCAAAGAGAAGCTGCTTTGCAATTCTAATATCACTCATACATGAGAGATGACCTGACCATGTGTATATATATGGATGTGTGTGTGTTACTGTCTCCTTGCTTTGATACTATGTAACAGTTGTAAACGAGCATCACTGTCATATAAGCAGTGTCGTTCATTTCTAATCTTTTGATAAAACATTTCTAGCCACAGGAGAAATATTACCTTACTTAGAAATAGGCAAGGGTTGGCAACCAGAAGAGCAAATGGCCATAGAAAATTTGCCTCAACAAACTCCCTCTGTTCTCCGCAAACATGGAAAAGTCAATGTTAAAGACTATGAAACAATGATGAATTAGTTTAATATATATTGTCAGAGCTCTGTAGATTCAAGGAATTTGAAATAAGATTTGTAACGAGGTGAATATTTAATTACGTTCAGAATTTAATATGTTAGATATATCTCCTAGTTTTTGACCATTTGATTTGGTTCTGACCTAGAACTTTTTTTTATCAAGACTGGAGAGATAACAAGGTTGGTAACCTTAGTAACATACAAATGCAAAAATGCTGTGTAATCATGATTCAGCAAGTTGAAGTTGTTTAGTCATGCATTTTGGTGTGTTTTGCATCGTGATGCACCAGAGTGCTGAAAGCTGAAAGGGTTGGGTTTCGTTTTAACCCTTTGGTTTTGGGGTTACTCTGTCAAATGTATTAACGTTTTGAATCATGAATTATAATGCATTATAGGTGGAGGCATGGCTGTGTGGTAAGAAGCTTGCTTCCCAACCACATGGTTCCGGGTTCAGTCCCATTGCATGGTACCTTGGGCAAGAGTCTTCTAATATAGCCTTGGGCCGACCAAAGCCTTGTGAGTGGATTTGGTTGATGGAAACTGAAAGAAGCCTGTGATGTATATATGTGTGTGTGAGTGGATTTGGTAGATGGAAACTGAGAGAAGCCTGTCATGTATATATGTGTGTGTGTGAGTGGATTTAGTAGATGGAAACTGAAAGAAGCCTGTCATGTATATATGTGTGTGTGTGCGCGCATGTGTCTGTTTGACCCCCCCACCACTGCTTGACAATCAATCTAGGCTTGTTTACGTCCCTGTAACTTGGCAATTCAGCAAAAAGAGACTGATAGACCAAGTACCAGGCTTTAAAAAAAAGTACTTGTGTTGATTTATTCAACTAAAAATTCTTCAAGGAGGTGCTCCAGCATGGCTGCAGTCTAATGACTGAAACAAGTAAAAGAAAAAAGAAAAAAAAAATCTCCCACTTACCTTTAAATTCAATACCTTGTAATATTGTTTTACCTTGTAATTTCAATAGATTTTATTTGCTATCTGCTTTATCTTTTGTTTGAATATAGCTAGAGATAAAGTAAGGCTGTCAACAAATGGTTTGAAAGAAGTTAATTTTTTTAATCCTCGGCTGGAAGATAAGCTGAGAGGTCATTCAATGCAATATGGAGAGTCTATACCTTGAATAAAAGAATCAAGCTGAAACTTCTCAACACCCTTGTCTTGTCTGCAGCATTTTGTGGGAATGGAGCATGAAACCTAGGGTTTCTGGGACCAAATGACAGAGCATTTTGGGGAGTGCTGTGAATCATTTGGGTGGCCCTTTAGATTAACCAATTCAGTTGTGGATTGAGAATGGAATAAAATTTAGTGGTGATGGTCACACAATGAAAACTGCTATATTTTGGCCAGGGTCTCTGTTCCTACATTTCCAGTGGTTGTGTGGACAGAAAATGAGCTCACAGGTGGCAAAGTGAAAAATGGAGTGATGATATCAAGGACTGGATGAAGAGGCCCCTTTGGTTAACTGTAAGGCTGCAGCATTAAATTGCAGTGTAACAGACACAAATACACACACACACACATATATATATATATAAGACGGGCTTCTTTAAGTTTCCATCTACCAAATCCACTGACAAGGCTATAGCAGAAGAAACTTGCCCAAGGTGCCATATAGTGGAACCAGACCCAGAACCATGTGGTTGGGAAGCGAGCTTCTTACCACTCCTGCACCTATATATATATATATTAGAAACTCTGCCAAATCAGATTGGAGCCTAGTGTAGCCATCTGGTTTCACCAGTCCTCCGTCAAATCGTCCAACCCATGCTAACATGGAAAGTGGACGTTAAACAACGAACGAACAAATATATATGAATGTGAGCCATCATGTCAAAGAATAGCCACACTGTTTCCTCTGTATATCATAAAAGGCAACCAAAAGAGG
>NC_069004.1:32259320-32261800 GCF_001194135.2 Octopus bimaculoides
ATATATATATATATATAGATATATATATATATATAGATATATATATATATATAGATATATATATATATATATATAGAGAGAGAGAGAGAGAGAGAGTTTGGATAGCTCCATGTCAAAGCGTCTAACTCATACCAACATGGAAAGTGGACGTTAAACGACGACACACAAACACATATCATGACCAGAAATGTGCAATTTACAGAATCTTAATTATACCAAGGGCAACAACTCGTATTGACCTTAATCTATAACAAGGAAGGCAATCCGATCACTCGTCTTTGTCTTTCGACTGCGGCCATGCTGGAACTCCATCTGAAAAGGTTTAGTGGAAGAAATCGATCCCAGGACTTATCTTTTAAAGTCTGATATTTATTCTATAACATTCTTTTGCTTGAACCACTAAAGAGACGTAAATAAACTGACATCAGCTGTCAAACAAAATCAACACATATATACATAAATAAATACGGCAGGCTTCTACACAGTTTCCATCAACCAAATTGATAAGGCATTGGTTGGCTCAGGGCTGCGGTGAACGATACTTACTCAAGGTGCCACTGAACTCAAAATCACATAGTTGAAAAGTGAACATCCATACCTACACCTGTAATCAACAAAGATACCAAGTAACCTGGATGTTGTGGTTGAGATGACCCAGGTAGGAGTCTAGTCTTGGGCAGTCATTTGAGGTTCTGATGCTAGTATGTTCCAGCATGGCCACAACATATCTAAATCAGTGGTTCTCACCCTTTTTAATATCTGGGCCAGCTCCAAAACCCGAAGTTTTTTAGGGGCCACACCAAAATAAGTAAAACAGAAGTCAATGAAAGAAAAACTTATATTTATAGCAAGAAGACTGTCAAGGGGTGTTGGAAAGATGCTTGAGGGCCACACACAGCCCTGGGAACTCCAGATGAGAAATGCTCATCCACAGCCAGTATAAGATTTCAGGCTGCTTTTGCCCAAAAATAATAAAACATTTCTTTTGTGTTTTCTTCAAGTATGGCTGTGTGGTAAGAAGCTTGCTTCCCAATCACATGGTTCCAGGTTCAGTCTCACTGTGTTTTCTACTATTGCCTCAGGAACATCAGCTGCTATCTAGCTTTTGCTCAGTGCATGTCCCTGCTTGAATTCACCATGCCATCGCTTGAATTTTCTATGGGAAAAAACAGTTTCAGTTTAAGAACATTTTAGGTGATGAATAACCCCCAGGAATGAGTTAAATCTGTAAACCGATCCACAGCATATATACATATGTGTGTATATATATATATGCATGTCATCATCATGTGGATATCAAGCTTGACAAACTGGTTGGAAGAAAGATGCATTAAACACCAGGAAGTGGAACTGTTACACACAAGAAAGAACAGAGAACTGTGACAGGACATGATCACCCATGTCTTGCATTCTGAGGATATTGAGGATAGCATGGACAAAGTGTCCAGTGAAAAAGTAATGACCCCTGGCTGCAGTAAATAGGAAACTGCTTTGTGAGGTGAGGGCCAAGCAACTGAGAATTTTTGGTCATGTGATGAGGAAATTTAGTGGGGAATTTAGTGAGAATGGAAAGACTGATGGAGACAGAAGCAGAAGAAGGAAAGGGATGATATGGATGTCAAGCTTGATGAACCAGAGGCATTAAACATCAGGAATTGTGGCCGGACATGATTGCCTATGTCCTGCATTTTGAGGATAGAATGGACAGATAAAGGGTCTAATGAAAAAATAATGACCCCAGGCTGCAGTAAATAGGAAACTGCTTTGTGAGATAAGGGCCAAGCAACAGAGATTTCTTGACCATGTGAGGAGGAAAGAGGGCCTGGGGAATTTGGCAATGGCTGTAGGGATAAAAGGGGACAGGAGCAGAGAAGGAGAGTTTGATTAATTGGTTGGAAGAAAAAAGGCATTAAACATCAGGAAATGGAATTGTTGCAGAAAGACATGATTGCTTATGTCCTGTGTTCTGGTCTTGGCACCTAAAGAAAGAAAAAAAATTCTAAGACACACGATGCGTGATTAAAAAACAAATTGGATGGATCTGGCTGAACCACTTTGATCAGATTTGACCTGGGGTTAAACAAGAACAACAATAACAAAAGTAAAAAAAATAAACATACAAACACACCAGCAAATTAATATATTCTGCAATATTCTTTACAAAATAAATATCGAAGATTTGTTTGTTTGTTTGTAATTGTTATTGTCTGTATATTTTGTTTATTTTGTTTGTTTTGGAGTTTTTTTGATTTTTATTTTCTGATTTCATTTTTTTAAATTCTTTTTTTTTTGTTTTTACTTCAAAGGACAGGGAGGAGTAGTTTGAGGAATGAAGTGTGTAAAAGGTGGAAGGAGGAAGGGTGTGAGAAGTATGAGAGAGTCTGATGAGTTTGGCGGCGGTAGTGGTGGTGGTGGCAGCGGTCGGTCACTTTGGAACATAGGAGGAACATGAATGTAGATGGGCGTTAGTTTAGATGTGT
>NC_069004.1:32262025-32262759 GCF_001194135.2 Octopus bimaculoides
TCGAGGCTGTAGATGACAAAAACAGAAAAAAACAAAAGGGATAATAATAATAATAATCCTTTCTATTATAGGCACAAAGCCTGAAATTTGGGGGAGAGGGATTGTCGATCACATCGATCCCAGTACTAAACTGGTCCTTAATTTATTGACCCTGTAAAGGATGAAAGGCAAAGTTGACCTTGGTGGAATTTGAACTCAGAACGTAGCAACAACAATAATAATAATCATTATCATTTAACGTCTGCTTTCCATGCTAGCATGGGTTGGACGATTTGACTGGGGACTGGCGAACCGGATGGCTACACCAGGCTCCAATCAAATCTGGCAGTGTTTCTACAGCTGGATGCCCTTCCTAACGCCAACCACTCCAAGAGTGTAGTGGGCGCTCTTTATGTGCCATCGGCATGAGGGCCAGTCAGGCGGTACTGGCAATGGCCACGCTCAAATGGTGTTTTTTACGTGGTTTGAGCGTAATAATAATAATAAGAGCACTTAGAGAGTGCAAACCTCTGCTAAGGCAACACCAACACCAACATCCTCTCAACGATTAACTGGAGATGTTTTTTAAAATGAGAATATCTGAAATAAACTCGACTGCTCTCACAAATGAGAATACTAAAAATGAACCTGACCGCTCTCAAAAATTAAGTAAAAGAATGAACAATGACATCATTGAAATCAGGAAGCTTTGAGATAATCTATAATTAATTCGAAACACTATGAATAAATAAGGA
>NC_069004.1:32262769-32266644 GCF_001194135.2 Octopus bimaculoides
CCTGTTTTATGTACAAACCAGAGAGATCTGGCCTCTTACACTTATCCTACAATGTCATTTAAAAAATAAACATTGAAATCTGGAAGCTTTGAGATAATCTATAATTAATTCGAAACACTATGAATAAATAAGGATTACATTTGATAGAATAAAGTGAATGCTAAAAGGTTAAAAAAACCCAGCCACATTAGGTCTAAATATTTTCCCTGTTTTATGTACAAACCAGAGAGATCTGGCCTCTTACACTTATCCTACAATGTCATTTAAAAAATAAACATTGAAATCTGGAAGCTATGAATTAATGTATGATTAATTCAAAATAATGAGAATAAACAAGGATTATATTTTGATAGGGTAATCCGAATGCTAAAAGGATTAATTATCCATGAAAAGCTCATGATCTCATTCACCAATAAACTGTTTTTAGCTCCTGTAATTAATCCTTTAAAGCAGGTGTTGAGCAAGGTATTCTACTCACCTGGCATTGCTGAAGTCACCTTCTTTGCGGACATCCCATATACGTATTGAGGAATCAAGACCACCTAAAAAAAAAACGAAAAAAAAACACATGGAGAATATACCTTCAACATGGTTTTAATTGTGTGTGTGTGCTTGTTTTATGGGTTTGCAAGAGGAGGAGGGACAGTGCCCAGCCTCGTCATTATTAACCTGGTGTTTGAAACATAAATTAACATGAAATTTTGATGGAAAATCCTAATTTAGATCATTTTAACCCTTTTGTTTGCATATTTCTGTTGGAATACACTGCTTCTGTTTCAACAAATTTTGAAAATAATAAAGAGTTTAGTAAAATAACTTTGTCATCATTAAACTGGCGTTTGAAGCATAAATTACTATAAAATTTTGATGGAAGATTTTAATTTAGATCACTTTAAAACTGGAAGTTTATGCCATAGAACTCAGAATGGTCTTAGGCAGGTTGGTACCAAAAATGGTTAATTGAAGAATTTCAATTAATTGAATTCAGGGATGAAATGAAGATATATTTCTGGGAATGTCCAGAGGGTTGTTTGGCTTGCTATAAACAGCAGCCAAATCTTGCTGGAATAATCAGCCTACCATTTTAAAGAATGAAGAACTTATTATTAGACAATGAGTAAGTCATGCAAAGATGAGAGGGTCATGGCTAGAATGTCTTTGATCATAGATCTACTCAAGCACAACTGACCTGAGGCTCCATTGGATTGTATTATCTATGTTCAGTCGACTGCAGAACAAGGGCCTCAGCATGTTCTCTCCACCAACCACAGTCTGATGTGGAGGCCATGAATTTGAGCCTGAGATAATACTGGTTTGATGAGCCCACTCTGCCACGCTGGTTCGACATGGCTTGGCAGGGGGGATGCAGTTTTTTTATATTCTTACCCACGAGTAGTTAAGCTGATTACATCGACCCCAGTGCTCCACTGGTATTTATTTTATTGACCCCAAAAGGCAAAGTTGACCTCAGTGGAATTTGAATACAGAATATAAGGATGGATAAAATACCACTAAGCATTTTACCTGGCGTGCTAACAATAGATTTTTGTGAAAGTATTTTAATTATGATAAAAACAAACAAAAAAATAAAATGAGGAAACTAAAAATTTTCTCATTTACAAAATTCTTTCAGGAAAAAATTAAAAAAGAAAATGAAATATCTAAGCAATTTTTCAAAAATTGCAAAAGCATTTAAAATTCCTCAAAGACTCACCTGATGCTAACATAGAACCATCGCGACAAAAAGTCAAAGAATAGACCGTATCTACATGGCCACGGAACTCTTTGAACAAATTACCAGTGTTCAGATCCCAGATTCGGATTTTCTTGTCATCCCCTACGGAAAAAGGTAAAAGAAAAACAAGAAAAAACAATAACAATGAAAATAACAAACTGTCTTTGAATTATTTTATCTCTTGTTGTTGTTGTTTTTGTTGTGTATAGATGCAGGGGTGGTCGTGTGGATACGAAGCTTGCTTTCCAACCAGATCATTTCAGGCTCAGTCCCATGCTGGGGCACTTTGGGCAAAGCATCTACTGCTACAGCCCCGTGCTATTCAAAGCCTTCTGAGTGGATCTGGTTGGTAGAGACTGAAAGAAGCCTCTCTCTGTGTGTGTGTGTGTGTGTATGTCTTCTTGGCCTGTCACCATGGTAACAGTTGTAAATGAGAACCACTGTCATCCTTAGCACTCTGTCGGTTACGTTGACGAGGATTTCAGTTGATCCGATCAACAGAACAGCCTGCTCGTGAAATTAACATGCAAGGGGCTGAGCACTCCACAGACATATATGTACCCTTAACATAGTTCTCGGGGAGGTTCAGTGTGAGACAAAATGTGACAATGATGACCCCTTAAATTACAGGTACAACTCATTTTTGCCAGTTGAATAGACTGGAGCAACATGAAATAAAGCGTCTTGCTCAAGGACACAACACACTGCCAGGAATTGAACTCACGATCTTATGATCCTTAGCCGAATACCCTAACCACTAAGCCACGTGCCTTCACTGCCATAGAAGCAGTGTCATAATAGGGTTAACAGTTTTCAGCCCTCAGTCAAACCGTCCAACCCATACCAGCATGGAAAGCGGATGTTAAACGATGATGATGATGATGATGCACACATAGAAGAGAAAAGAAGAATTACCAGAGGTGGCCAAATATTGCCCGTTAGGAGAAAATGCCATGGCAAGTACCGTTCCTCGATGACCCTGCATTAGTCGGACACACTTGCCGTCATTGATACTCCAGAGTCGGACACTCCTATCACTTGAACCAGTAGCTACGTACATACCATTCGGATGAAACTTTACTCGCTGAAAGAAACGGAGAAAAGGCAAAAAAATTGAATTAAAAATAACTTATTCAATTTATGACACAGGATCAGCAAATTTAGAAGGAGGATGTGAAGTTAATTACATGGATCCAAATACATTTATGTCAAAATAAATGACAGGTTGGTCCTGCCTGGAACAAAGGTCAGTGATCACACATCAGGCCCAAGTCCACCTATTCAAAAAAACACTATGACAAAGGCATTTCATTAATGTAGTAATCATAAAATACTGGACTAATACAATGGCTGTGAGGTTGAGGTGATAGATTATTAAGTACGTGGTCAAGAGTTCAAACCTCACCACTACCAGTACTGCGTTTTATCGTTAAATAAGACCCATAAGCCTGTTTGCTTTACAGACATGAAACAAGTTCTATGCCTTTCCTTCATCACAAACTCACTGATTAACAGTAACCAATATTGAAACGCCACAAATCAGGCTTCGATTAACAATATAATAACCTTCAAGCAATAATGAAAAAAGCATGGAAAGAAAATTTTCTGAGAGCTTACGCTGACGTCCAATGTGTGTCCGGCAAAGGTACGCACAGGGAAGATTCGATCCGTTGACCACAGTTTGGCAGTGCGATCACATGAACCACTTACAAACATACTGCTCACTCGACTGAAATGACAAGAGATTTAACGAAGAAATTAGCAGAGTTTATTTTGCAACAAACTGGTTCTTCCTTAGGTATAACCACAGAAAGACATCAATACATAAGCCACAAGCCCCACTATTCCCATAATTATTGTGACCCCTACACTCATCCCCATCACCATCACCCACCTATTTACCCCATTCGGACAAAAACCCCTTATGAGCAAACACTCACCATACATCAATGTCCCAGACAGGATAATTATGACCAGCATAACGAACGGTGTTACAGCAGTTTTCTAGGTTCCATAAACGAACTGAAATGTAGAATCATTAAAATGTTAGTGTCAAAATAACCATAGACAAAACAGTTGTATGTACATATATATGTGTGAGTATATATATATATATATATATATATATATATATATATAT
>NC_069004.1:32266955-32275383 GCF_001194135.2 Octopus bimaculoides
TATATATATATATATATATATATATATATATATATATGTATATGTATATATATATTGTTGGATTTTTAAGGTGTGATCTAAAATAAAGATGATTTTCTTCGTACATATAATTGGTTGTTATATATACACGTATATAATATATATACACATGTATACAATATATACACACACATATTTATATTTCTTTTTTTTGTTGTTTTATTTTTTTAATGTTTTTCTTCCATTGTTCGAATCAATGGACTTTGATCGTGCTGGGGCATTATTCTTACCTGTTGTATCTTTAGAACAGGAGAGTAGGTAGACGGGGTCTGGGTCTGGTAGAAAACACATATTATAGATACTCCCAGAATGACCTCGAAGAACAACACATTGGTCTGGTGCTGCTGACCTTTGGAGAGAATGAAAGAAAAAGAATAAAGAAACAATTCTAATGATAGAAATCAAGACAAGTTTTATTGTTTGGAAAACATTCCACAAAATGTTTGAGATGTTTAACCGACATCCATGGTACTATCAGTAGTTTTAATCAACTTTACGTGGTACATCAACATACAATGGTACTGTTACATCCTCAATTTGCACTAGTATCTCAATTTCCACTAGTCCGGTACCTCAACTTGCAATGGTACCTCTTTTTCTACTAATCCATTAGTCTTGTGAAGGATGAAAGACAAAGCTGATCATGGCAGTACTGAAACTTTGAATGTAAAAACCCATAAATAAATGCCACAAGGGGGACGTAAACACACCAACATTGGTTGTCAAGCAATGGTGGGGGAACAAACATAGACACACACAAACACACACACATCATGATGACTGTATACATAGTTATTTATGTTTATTGGAAAAAACTGATGTAGCCAGCATCAATAAGAAAGTAGTCAAACCACAAACAATACAGACGGAATATTATGATAATGATGATGAGGGTGGCAGTGAAAGGTAAGCACGTAAGCACTGCCACCACCACCATTATTCAGCTGGTTTATTAAAATAAAAGGGAGATAAGCCAAAGCGACTCACCAGTCATCGTAATGGTTATTGACGTTGTCTCTATCCTTGTAAATAAGGGAATCGGCAGAGAGTGTGATTCGCGAAGGGTTCATCTTTGAAGGTGGGGTCCTTACTATGGAACCTCCAAGGGTCCAGAGCCGAATGGATGAGTCCTCAAAACCTCCCGCCACATACTTCCGGTCGTCTGAGACAGATGCACAGGAGAGACTGGAAGGGAGACACAGCGCGAGAGAGAGG
Source organism: Octopus bimaculoides (assembly GCF_001194135.2). Taxonomy (NCBI): domain Eukaryota; kingdom Metazoa; phylum Mollusca; class Cephalopoda; order Octopoda; family Octopodidae; genus Octopus; species Octopus bimaculoides. The sequence goes on from NC_069004.1 coordinate 32,268,210, forward strand.
TGAGAGAGAAAGAGAGCGAGGTAAGACAGAGGAGGAAAGAGACAAAAAGAGAGAAAGAAAGACAGGAAGAGAGAGAAAGAGAATGCAGTAAGAGGATTTATGTGTGTATGTGTATATGAGTATAGGGTGTGTGTGTTTGTGTGCATACATGTGTATGTATCAGTGTGTATGCATGTGTGAGTGCGTATATCAATGTCTAAGTTGTAAGTGTATCTGTATGTGTGTGTGTGTGTGCGCATGTGTATGTGATTGCATATTTCTGTGTATATGTGTGATTGCAGATCTGTGTGTGTGTGTGTGTGTAACCGTGTATTTCTGTATGTATGTTAGTAAGATTACGTATGCATGTTTATCTGTGAGTGTGTATATCTATATATGTTGTGTGTGTGTAGTTGCATGAGCATGAGAATCTATGAGTAAAGTCTGATGAGTGGTGTGGTGTGAGAGTGAATGAAGTTTAGAGTGCAAGTGTTTACTTGCATGTGAGTGCAAGTTTTTTTACTTGAGTGTAGTGCAAGTTTTTTGAGTGTGAATGCAAGTGTTTACTTGAGTGCGAGCATAAGTTTACATGAGTGTGAGTGCACGTTTTTTAATTGAGTGTGAGTGCAAGTTTGTGAGGGCGAGTGATTACTTGAGTGTGAGTGAAAGTGAGCCATGTATGACCATGCAGAGTGGGTTACCTGTGATGAGCTGTTGCAATCGCTAGAAAACATATGGAAGGCAGGCATGGCGGTAAGACTTGTAAGCTCTTTATACACTCCAGTAGCATCTCTTTAGTGACTTGGTCAGTGGCTGGATTCTTGTCCGCATTAGCACTGGTCAATGCCGGCAGGTGAGGGTCAGCTGACTTGCAGTTGACCTCTGACTGCAGATTTTGTGGCTTGCATTCAAACACTGGACATTTATCGGTTTTCACTGCAAATATATAATTACAACGATGATGATGATGATGATGATGACGACGATGATGGGTTCAAATTTTGGCACTGAGCCAAGGTCAGAGGTTAATCAATTACCTCAACCCCTGTACTTGACTGATGTTTTATTCTATTGACTCTGGAAGGATGAAAGACAAAGTCAACCATGGCAGGATTTGAACTCAGAGCAGAAAAAGGCAAAAGAAATGCCACTAAACATTTCGTCTGGTGCATTAATGATTCTGCTGACTCATTGTCTTGGTGATGATGATGATGATGATCCTTTGTAATATAGGCACAAGGCCTGAAATTTTGGTGGGAAGGAGTAAGTTGATTACATTGGCACCAGGACTCAACAGGTTCCAGTTTTATTGACCTCAAAAGGATAAAAGGATGAAATGGTTATTACTGAGCTGGCAGAATCGGCAGAGCACCAAGCGAAATGCTTAGTGTTATTTCGTCTGTGTTTGCATTCTGAGTTCAAATTCTGTTAAGGTCGACTTTGCCTTTCATCCTTTCAGGGTCGATAAAACAAGTACCAGTGAAACACTAGGGGGTCAATGTAAGTGACTCATCCCCTCCCCCAAACATTTGCTACCCTTGCGGCAGAATTTGAAGACTGGAGCCTGGTGTTGCCAGCCGGTTTCACCAGTCCTCAGTCAAATCGTCCAACCCATGCCAGCATGGAAAGCGGACGTTAAACGACGACGATGATGATGATGATGTCTTTATGTTCTGAGTGAAAATTCTGCCGAGCTTAACTTTGCCTGGGATAAACATTGGTGGTGGAGAGGGGAGACTTGCAAATAGGGGCAATTGCTAGTTTACCTAAAAAAAAAAAAAAAAAAATCATGCCCTGGGTTGCGTATACCTGTGCAGATGAATGGTTTACATTGAGTAACAGCAACACTACAGTTATACCATGTCTGCAATAAAAGACAATGGATTCACACAGACAAAATTTGACCAATGCGCGCGCGCGCGTGTGTGAGAGAGAGGGTGGAATGAAACAGCAACAACAACAATGAAGAATATATTGAATAATATAGTCCTAGATACACTATTTTTGTATCAACAACATGATGGTCACAGTTGGAATACCTCTCATCTCATTATAGGTCTGCTTAATCAGGCTGACCTGGGGCTAAATGACAAGGGAAAACGTATTTGATGAGGTCGTGTTAGGTGGACTTGGAATAAAACGAGATCATCACAGAGCTGGAATGTTACTGATGGACACAGGTCTGTCCCGGGGCTGAACAACACCAAGAAGGAAATATATGAACTAGACTAAAAAATGACAAAAGAGAAATAAAAATAAACATTGTTTACCTTCAACTTTTAGATGTTTATTAAATATCTGTAACATGATCATGTTATCATCAGCCTGTAATTAGAGAAAGACGTAGAGGACATGAGTGGGTCTGAAGGGTTTACCAGGCAACCATAATAGCAATGAGTACATGAACAAAGAAAAGGGTGAAGAGGGAGGGGCTTGACCTCGCCTGTGCTGGTGCCACATAACAAGCACTCAGACCACTCTGCTGGGTGGTTGGTGATAGGAAGGGCATCCAGCCGTAAAGATCATGCCAAAACAGTCACAGAAGCATGGTGCAGGCTTCTGCCTGGCTGGCTCCTGTCAAACCGTCCAACCCATGCCAGCATGGTTTGACAGGAACAAAAGAGCTGGAGGGTTGCATCATGTTCACTCTGTAAAGTGGTTGGGGTTAGAAGGGGCATTGAGCCACAAAAACCACACCAAACCAGTCATTGGAACATGATGTTGGCCTCTGACCTGCCAGATCCTGTCAAAGTGTCCAGCCATGCCAGCATGGAAGATGAATGTCCACAGGTGATGACACTGAGATACCTTTATATCTCAATATATCCTTATCTTTTAACATCCCTCTTCCATGTTGGCATATACATAATGGACTCTCCTGTTGAAGACAACACGTGTGTTCAATTTCTTGCTGAATGACCTGCACAAACGATTTGTTTATAGTGTTTATAGAATGTTCATGCCACACATTCGTTTACTCTGTCTCCATCAAATCAACGTTGTCTGTACAGGGGCACAATGTATCAAACATCAGATGTCGAAGTGATTGCAGAGCAATTTCAGATGAAGTGTTTTGCTCAAGAATACAAAGCACCACTCGGTCTGGGAATTGAAACCATGATCTCATGATCATGAGTGCAACACCTTAACCACTCGGCCATGTATATATGTATGTATGTATGTACACACACACACACACATATATATACACAAACATACACATGTACATACACATGTACACACACATATATACAAACATACATGTGCCGTGCCACTTCTCTCTAAAGTGGTTGACATTAGGAAGGGCATTCAGCCACACAATCCATGCTAAATCAGACAACTGGAGCCAGGGTAGCTCCCCAGCTAGCCACTTCCTGTCCAACTCATGCCAGCATGGAAAACGGACATTAAATGATGATGATGATATATATTATATTATAATTGTCAGTAAATGTGACTAGGGTGTTAAAAAGCACCTACATTGCTAGAAATAAGAGCTAAAGTGTTCTAAGGCTGGAGTTAAGGCACATGAATGAAAACATATTCACTAGCAGGGACCATAATTGTCTGCAAAATGCCGACTGAGAATTCTTAAGACAAACGTCAGTTTCAGCAATTTCCAGTGTCATCATCAGTGTTCGGGTATTTCCAGACCTGTTTCTCTACTTTGTAACAATTATAATTTCCCCTTTTTTGATGAAACATTGCAACCTGCTGTTTATATTAATTTCACTCACAGACACACACAAAAAGAGAGAAACAGTGATGGGAAGGATGCCAGCAGGAAAAACACTTGTTCTATTAATATTCAGAATTTCTCAAACAACTCTCTGGCATGTAAGAACTACGTAAAATACTTAAGCGCTAACAGTTTACATGGAAATGGAAATAAATAACCAACCGTACCAATATAGAATAAAAAAATAAAACAACTAGAGGTGAAGAAAACTAGAAACAAGATTCTTGTCAGGAAGCGAAAATCTGTTAAAATTTGCAAAACCAATTAAGCTTGTTTGACATGGAGCGAATTGTTATGAATCAGCTGGGGTCTTTCATTAGAAAAGAGAGGAAGTTAAGGACCCTGTCTGGAATTTTAGAATTCATTTTTCCTTATTCCATACTGAATTAGCAATTTTTTGCAAGCGTTTGCCTTTTACTTGTTTCAGTCAATATTAGATTTGCAGCCAGAGAATATTTTTCTTAACGAATAAAAAGAAAGTGGAACTTGCTTTAGTTTCTTTTTTTTTTGTTCTATTTTTCTTTTGCTTACCTTTAAAAACCGGACCAAATAATCAAATGTGTCCTGAGTGAAGGCTAACGAGTATTTGTGATCCCTGTGAAGAAAAAAACCCATGTAAAAATATTTATACTTTAGTTTCAAGGCACAACACAATATATCCATATATACAGGGTGGGCTGAAAATCATACAGCAAAACATATGACATTTTATTTATATTGTGTTATTATTACAATTATTCATTTTGTTCATCTTGTACGAGTACATTCATCTTTATTTTATTTGTTTAACCCTTTCGTTACTGTATTTATTTTGAGATGCTCTGTGTTTCTTTCAATTACTTTAAATATCACAAAGAATTTAGTAAAATAACTTAATTATCATTAAGCTGGTGTTAGGAACATAAATTGTGACTAAGGTTTGGTGGAAGATTTTAATTCAAATCTTATGGAAACAAGACATTTGTATTCAAAGCCAGAACTGGCTGGGTTGGTTACAAAAGGCTTAATTCAATTTTAGGAAAATTGAAGCATGTCTTTGACAATTCCAGAGTGAATTGAACTTATTTTGTGTGTGACTTTTGGCCTACCCTGTATGTGTGAGTGTGTATTCTTTTACTTGTTTCAGTCTTTTGACTATGGCCATGATGGAGTACCACCTCAAAGGGTTTTTAGTGGAAGAAATCAACACCAGGACTTATTCTCTGTAAGCTTAATACTTATTCTATTGGTCTCTTTTGCTGAACCACTAAGTTATGGCAACATCGGCATTGTTTGTCAAACAATGGTGGCAGGGACAAACACAGACAAAACACACAAATATAAAACGGGCTTCTTTCAGTTTCTATCTCCCAAATCCACTCACAAGGCTTTGGTCAGCCCGAGGATATAGTAAAAGACACTTGCCCAAGGTGCTACATAGTGGGACTGAACCCGAAACCATGTGGTTGAGAAGCAAGCTTCTTACTACACACACACACACACACACATAAAATTAAATATTAGGATAAAATCTATATAAGAATTTATCAAGTAGTCAGCATGAAAAACCAGTTAAGGGAAAAATTTACACAAAATATATAATTAATTTATTTCCTTTTAAATACATTCATTATATTAAGGGCATTACTACACATAAATGACTCATGCTATAAGGAACTCTTAAAGTCAAAACTACCTTTCAGTTTGCCAGTCGGTCACCCATTTAAGGGTAGGTGTGAGAGGCAGGATCTGACCAGTTTGAACAGAAAACAAATAGATTATTTGGGCCAGATTAAATGGTAAAGGAGGTTAACTCTGGTAGACAGACAAGAAATGGCACTTTCCACAAGAAAACAAAACAAAAAAAAGTAAATAAATACAAAATAGAAGTAACCAGAGATTGAAAATCACAAAAAAAAAAAATGATATAAAAACTTACCTGAACTCTGCAACCAACTTGCATGTGAGAACATCTTCTCGGTTGTTCAGTTTAACCAAAGTATCCAAGATGTCTTGATTCTCGGGATCTTCACGGAAGAAAGTCACGTGACGGGCATGGAATTTGTGAGCTGCAAAAACAAAGCCATGGAAACAGAAATGTAAAGATGGGAACTAATTAGAAAACGAGAAACAGGTACACAACACCTCATTAACCATTTTGTGATGGGCCAAGACTGAACCCGGAACCATGTGGTTGGGAAGCAAACTTCTTAACCATAAAACCACACCCGAGCATATATGGCAGAAATGAGTTATAAATTGTTTGGGGTGAGTTATTTTCTTTGGGAGAGAGAGAGAAAGGGGGTGGAGGGGGAGGAAGTGGAGAAGATGTGAGTTGAAGAAAGAAGGCAAGAGAAAATGTTTTAAGACTTCTGACCTGGACTTTTGTGACCATTGTAGAGCATCTCTAGGTAGACATGTACAAATATTGGGAAGAGCAGGATGTGTAGCTCTGTTCGGTACGGTTCTACTGCATCACAGATAAACTGTTTCAATCTGAAAATGTATAAATAAACATATATATATGTGTATGTGTGTGGGTATATAAATGTATATATAGACATTGATCTAAGTGATAAATGAGTGGAGAATGAGAGAGAGAATGAAAGTGAGGGCAGGAGTAAGAGAGATGGATATAGCGAAAGAGATAGAGCAATAAAGAGAGATAGACAGTCAGAGAGAGAAGGAGGGAGAGAGAGATTTATATAGATAGAAAAATAGACCTAGACATTGATCTAGTGGGGAGAGAAAGGGAGAAAGAATGAGAGCAAGAGTGAAAGAGATATAGTGAAAAAGAGGGAGATTTACAGAGAGTGTTCAGGAAGATATAATGGTGGAAAAAAAGCAGAAGCAGAGAACAGAATATGATGAGAATTTGGCGGAGGTAAACCCCAGGAAAAGAGAGAGAAGAAAGTCACCGACGACAGTGGAAGTGAAGAAATGTAAAAGAATGGAAGAAACTGAACCCATGACCATGTGGTTGTACCTCACAGCCATCCCCGAGTGGTAAGAATGAAAGAAAAAGAACGAAGGCAAAACAGCCGTTTGCACTTACTGCGAGAACTGATGGTCACATGCTGTTGCATCTCCTGTGATGCTACTGTAGGCTAGCACGTTGTTTATTGTCGAGAGATGGTGGACATTATTCTGGGACACCAATTCAGAGGGTTCTTGGATGTATTGGTGATTCCTCTTGCCTGGAATGGAGCTCTCCTGAAAATGAAAACCAGAAACATCAGTTTAACTTTGGGACTTTCTCTCCCTATTCAAAGTTGGACTGAAATATCCTTTTTTACTCTAGGCACAAAGCCCGAAATTTTTGGGGAAGCGGGCAGTCAATTAGATCAACCCCAGTACGCAACTGGTACTTAATTTATCGACCCCGAAAGGACGAAAGGTAAAGTCGATCTTGGCAGAATTTGAACTCAGAACGTAAAGACAGACAAAATACTACTAAGCATATGAGACACTGTCTAG
>NC_069004.1:32275908-32283193 GCF_001194135.2 Octopus bimaculoides
CAGGCTCCAATCTAATTTGGCAGAGTTTCTACAGCTGGATGCCCTTCCTAACGCCGACCACTCAGAGAGTGTAGTGGGTGCTTTTACGTGTCACCCGCACGAAAACGGCTACGCTCGAAATGGTGTCTTTTATGTGCCACCCGCACAAGCCAGTCCAGGGGCACTGGCAACGATCTCGCTCGAAAATCCTACGGGATCCAGTCAGGCGGTACTGGCAACGGCCACGCTCAAAATGGTGCATCTCATGATGATGATGATGATGATATATATATGGGAGAATGTACGAAAAAACAACAACAGACGAGGACAGGTGGTGTAAACAACAAAAGGATGTATTAGTATGACACTCGGGAATACGGAAAGTCTTTAACGTTTCGAGCTACGTTTCGAGCTATATATTTATATATATATATACACGATTGATTTCTTTCAGTTTCTGTCTACAAAATCCACTCACAAGGCTTTGGTTGGTCTGAGGCAATAGCAGAAGGCACATGCCAAGTCACCACACAGTGGGACTGAACCCACTACCATGTATTTTGGAACAAAGTTTCTTACCACACTGCCATAATTGCACCTATGTATGTATGTGTGTGTGTGTATGTATGGGTGTATATATATATATATATATATATATATATATATATATGCATGTATATATGTATCTGCAAGAAGTTTATAATTTTTTTGGCCCATCACACTACACGGACCCCAAGTAAGGCATGTGTCAAATTTGAATGAAATTGGTTGTGTAGTTCTCAAGTTTTAGGGATTCACACAGCCAGACATTCTCATCTTTATATATATATATATATACCTGTACCTATATATATATATTACATGGCACCTGTGCCCAGCATCACCTACCTGGCACTTGTGCCGGTGGCACATGTAAATTCATTTGAGTGAGATCATTGCCAGTGCCGCTGGACTGGCTCCTGTGCAGGTGGCACGTAAAATACACCATTTTGAGCGTGGCCGTTGCCAGTACCGCCTGACTGGCCTTCGTGCCGGTGGCATGTAAAAGCACCCACTACACTCTCTGTGGCTGGTGCAAAGTCCTAACCAAAGCGAGGGTAACATGATGGTTGGTGGAACGATGCAGTAGAGAGGGCCATTATTGCTAAGAAACATGCCTGGAAAAATGGGTGTAGCAGGGTACTGTATCAGATTGCCAAAAGGGATGCTTAGAGACAAGTATATCTAACCAAAGGAGAAGCAGAAAAGAATAAGTTTGCCTATGTTCAGCAACGCGAGGACCAAAGAACTGAAGTGCTTTGGAGTGCAAGACAGTGTGTGAGAGAAAATTGTGATGTCATAGGAGAGAAATGTGTCTGCATGGATGATGGTGCACTTGCATTTAATGATTCTGCAAAGAAACAGACTTGGAAATGCCATTACGAAAGACTACTGAACATGGAGAATGAGTGGGAAGAGGAGAGTCTGCTAAAAGTTGACCCAACTGAGAGACCAGCTGCCCAAATTGACAGTTCCCTGGTAGATAAAGCAATTAAGGATATGAAGACAGGAAAAGCCCTTAAAGATGCTTAAAATATCTGGTGGTGTGGGTTATGGTCTAGTCACCCAGCAGCATCATAGTCAACTGCTACAAAGGTAAAGGTGATGCCTTTGATAAAAATAATTACAGAGGTAACAAATTGTTGGATCAGGAGATGAAAGTTACAGAGAGAGAGTCATAGCCCAACTAATTAGAAAGTGAGTTAGCCTAGATGAGATGCAATTTGGTTTTGTGCCAGGGAGAAACACCACTGATGCTATATTTCTGGTGAAGCAGCAGCAGGAGAAATACATAGCCAAAGATAAACCCTGTACTTGGTCAGTGTTGATTTGGAAAAGGCCTTTGACAGGGTCCCCTGATCTCTTATCTGGTGGTCAATGCAGAAACTAGGGACATATGAGTGGTTGGTGAGAGCTGTACAAGCTATGTACAGGGATGTTACCAGTAAGGTGAGGGTTGGCAATGAGTACAGTGAAGAATTCAGGGTACAAGTAGGGGCTCACTAAGGATCGATGCACAGCCCCCTCTTGTTCATCATAGGTTGCCCCTGGGAGTTCCTCTATGCTGATGACCTTGCTCTTATAGCTGCATCACTATCTGAACTAGAGAATAAATTCCAGATATGGAAGCACGGTCTAGAATCAAAGGGCCTTAGAGGTAACCTAGCAAAAACCAAAATCTTAATAAGTAGGAAAGAAGACAAATACAATCCCTTCAGTTAGATGGCCCTGCTCAATCTGTAGAAAAGGAATAGATAGAAACTCCATAAGATGCACCCAGTGTATGCTTTGGACACATAACAGATGCAGCAATATTAGGGGAAGGTTAACAGGGGAAACTAGCTTTTGAATGCAGAAGATGCACAGGTACAATAAACGCTAAAAATGGGCAGAAAGTAGACTCCATCAACTGCCAGGGGAGCAAGCTAGAGGTAGTAGATAGCTTCCGTTATCTAGGTGACCAAGTTAGTAGTGGAGATGGATGCTCTGAGAACATAGTTGGGAGAATAAGATTAGGAAGGGCAAAGTTCAGAGAATTCCTACCCTTACTGGCAACAAAGGGCCTCTTTCTCAGAGTGAAAGGCAGATTGTATGATGCCTGTGTATGAACAGCTGTGCTACATGGTAGTGAAACATGGGCTATGACAGCCAAGGACATGCGTAGGCTTGAGAGAAATGAAGCCAGTATGCTTTGCTGGATGTGCAATGTCAGTGTACATGTTTGGCAGAGTGTAAGCATCTTGAGAGATAAGTTGGGCATAAGAGGAATCAGATGTGGTGTGCAAGAGAGACGACTGTGCTGGTATGGTCATGTGATGCGTTTGGATGAAGACAGCTGTGTAAAGAAGTACCAATCTCTGTGTAGGGAACCTGTGGTAAAGGTAGACCTAGGAAGACATGAAACGAGGTGGTGAAGCATGATCTTCGAACTATAAGCCTCACAGAATCAATGACTAGTGACCGAGAGACATTTGGCAATGTGCTTGACAGGACCAATTAAGCCAAGGGCACCTGTGCTTGTAGCATGTAAAGAACACTTTCTGAGCGTTGGGCTTCATGGAGGGTGAGTTCCTTTCAAGCGTTGGGCCTCACGGAGGCAAAATGGCTGAAGTCTTTCCCAAGACCTTTGGCATTATGTTATGGTTGAGAAGAAGACCAAATCAAGCTGAGCAAAATCAATAGTTGTGGCAGATATTGGTGTCACATAAGTTGGTACCCATGCTGATGGCATGTTAAGGCACTCATTATACTCTCAGAGTGGTTAATAAATTAAATTAGTGATTAGAAAAAAAATGATGTGAGTTTAATTAAGTATGTTTGTTCAATTGTAAATGGAATCATGAAAGTGTAAAAATGTTGAATACCTAATATATATTTGAAAAAATATATATATATCAGTATATGTGTGTATATATATATATAAATACATATAAGAAAATTAATATTTATAAAAATTATAACATTAATGTGTGTGTGAATATATATATATATATATATATATATATATATATATATATATATATATATATATATATATATATATATATATATATATATATACACACACACATATATGAATGTGTATATATATATATACATATATGCATATATGTGTGAAGCTATATGTGCATATAAATATGTATATATATATATATATATATATATGAATATATCTGTGTATATTTATATATCTGTGTATATATACATGTGTATATATATATATATATATATATATATATAAATATATGTGTGTGTGTGTATTGTATGTATATATATATATATACATGTATATGAATCTCTCTATATATACATATACACACACACACACACATTTGTATATGAATATATATATTTTTTTGTATATGCTTTTGTGTGTGTTTGTGTGTATATATATGTCCGTGTGCGTACATATGTACTTGTGTATGTATATATATATATATACACACACACACACAAGTTTGTTTCATATATATTACACGTTTGTATATATATATATATATATATATATATATTTACACACACAGAAATAGGCATATTTATAAATGTTATATATATACGTATGTATTACATATCTGGGTATACACTTACATACACAATCATATATATATATATATATATATATATATATATATATACACACACACACACACACACATTTGTTTTAAATACAACATGCATAGGTATATCATCAGACAGCGATTTGTCAACACACACACACATATATATATATATATATATACACATAGTCATATACACATAGATAACCAAGTATTTCTTACTTACCGGATACTGTCGTCTCTTTAAATAATTGCTCATCGACATTTGAATTTGTTCATTTTTAATCCTTTTCATCTTCAAATACTGAAGAAAGTCGAAACTGTTCCACTCAACAGACATTATTGAGCGTCAAGGAAGAAGCAGCCTCCAAGTAGACATGGCACGGTGCACTCGAGAGTTCGACACCAAGGGAGGTAATAACAAAACATAAACACTCTCCTGAACTCTCTCACCAATAAAAGCATGCTTCTCTGTGTTAGCGAACATAAACACACGACGCCTTGGTATATTCCGCTTTTACTGTCCTAAATTTAATTCGGGTAGAAAAGCGATGCTTCTAAGTTATTTTACAGAGAATAAAATTTGAAATATAAACGAAAGATAGCCATATTATTATACATTCGAAATGAGAACATCTATCTATTTGTTCGTCTATCTATCTATCTATCTATTAGTTTTTCTATCTATCTATCTATCTCCATCCATCCATCTATCTATCCAATTGTTATTACAGAAACATTACATTGTGAGTTCAAATTCCGCGCGGATGCATTTCAGTGTTTCGTCCCTTTGGGGATAATAATAATAATATTAATAGTAATAAAAGTACCAGACAAGTACTGGAATTCATTGTATCGGCTAATTCCTTCCTTCAAAACTTCAGGACTTGCGCCTAAATCAGAAATGACATAACATTATTACTGTTTTCTCGAAAATAAGCTCTTTTATAATATCCATCCAACTATCCATTTTCGCCGCCCTCTTTTCACGGAAGGGTCGTGGCGATAGAATCTTCTGGTACTTCCTTCATGAAATCCTACGGAGAAAAGAGATCTTTTATAATATAAAGAATATAATCATTGTAATAAATCGACAAATACTTGATTGCTACTTTATTTTATTTTAGACTCAACACTCTTCCGGCAGCTCCTGCAACCAAGCTGGTGCCAAACGTAATGCTCTGCACTCCTTTGGACTACGTCAGCAAGGTCGAGAGAGGAATCCTGACGATTGGGCTACCCAGGATTTTCTTACATCTAGCCCAGGCCTGCGCAAAACTGGATTTTATGCACAACTCCATTGTCTCCCGAGACGAAAGGATGCTAACAACTTTTGTTCTTGGATGGGATATTGTGTTTCCTTTACCTTCAAGTATCAAATTTAGCCTGAACACCCAGTAATTCGCCTCCATATATAGGATGCTACTAACAGAAATTCCCAAACTGTTATATCCTGGTGTTGGATAAATGATTTAACAAAGTATGGGGTAAGAAAATACTCACATGACACAATGCTGTTACACAAGGTTAAGCACACTTTACCAACGGCTCACAGTGAACTGCTTCCCCAATTGCTCACAGTTCTTTATTTTATAGCAATGTGTCAGTCCACTTTTAGTCACCTGGTGGGTGGTCAGAATTTTTCTACATCACAAACTATCTGTTATTTATCTCCTTAACTTGATATACTTTGTCATTTACTCTCGTGCAAAAATATCTGTGATACTCATAATTACTATTGGTATAAATATGAATTATTTAGACATAGAAGCTGGTGGTTTCAAAGAAGCTGTTCGTAGTTATCCACTTTCTCATTGATTTTCAAAGAGATACTCACATCAGCAGGGTAGCTAACCTCTGCGACCAAATTTCAGGCCTGGTCCCTATGGTAGAAAGAATTATTAATGGTCTGGAAGTGAACTAACAGAATCATTAGCCTGTCTGACAAAATGCTTAGCAGTATTTCTTTTGGCTCTTTACAGTCAGAGTTCAAATCTTGCTGAAGTCAACATTGTCTTTCGTTTATTTCAGGGCTGGTCAGACAAGGCACCAGTCAAGCAGAAAGGTTAAGCACAAGGGTCAATGTAATCAATTTGATCCCTTCCCCTAAAATTACTGACCTTGTTCCAAAAATCAGAAATAACTCTTAATGATTTAAGTGTGCTGGCAGTGGGGTCTGTCTCATTGCGACCGATATTGGCAGATAAAATACAATTATTGCTTAACTTTGGTGAACTAGATCGAGAAGATCTATGGTCAATGATATTCCAGCTGTACCCGTCCAGTTTTCCAGGAAATTATTTTGGACTGTACAATCTACCGTATCCTTATTTAAGACGGTCGTTGTGATTTGAGTGGGGTTTAGCTGCTATTTTTAGAGGCTGGAATGACCGCCTGTACAAACCTGCCACCTGTGGAAAGTGGTGGTTGGAGAAAAGAGAAAGAAGGGTAGATCACGTGACCAACTGACTTACCTGTCAATGGCGTCGCGAGTTCAGTTGGAGTGTTTCACCTGTAACTTGTCAACTTTTAAACTAAACCGAACAACCGGAATCGGACACCAACAACATCAACAAGTTGTCTCCCGACCCCATTCCCCATCATAGTTATTGCCATTACCTTTCATTTTTAATTCATTTCAGTCAACACCATTCAAACTTTATACAGGAAAGAAAAAGACACTCCCAAACTGACAACGTCTAATCTGCGATCAGAGAACGAGAAAATGGGCCAGAAAAGATGGCCTATGATTCTTGACTGGATCCTCTTACATATTCTCGTCATCTCTTGGTGTCCATTGATTTGTTGGGCTGAACTTGTGAAATGCAGAGAACCTTATGGTCGAAGTGAGTTGGAGAAGCGTCACGTCATGACCCACACTACTTACGGAACGGTTGAAGGTTTTTCCATACCAGTTCATAACACGCTTCTTAGAGACAGAAGAGTGAATGTCTTTCTTGGCATTCCTTATGCCAAAAGACCTACCGACAAGGACCACAAAGAATTTCGCTTCAAGGTAAAATATATAAGATAATGATATAATACTATATATATATATTTATTTATTTATTTATGTGTTTCAGCCAAGTGGCTGCGGTCATGCTGGTGCACCACCGCGTATATATATATATATATATTAGAAAAAATAATAATCAGGTACTCAGATGTCTGGATGGTTGTATATTTACAGATTTTTATTCATATGTTTA
>NC_069004.1:32284517-32289831 GCF_001194135.2 Octopus bimaculoides
TCATTTTCTATATTTTACGTCTTTAAGTCATTGAACTGCGGCCATGCTGGGGCACCTGCCTCTAAGGGTTTATTCGAATTAATCGATCCCAGTACTTTTGTTAAAGCCTGGCATTTATTCTGTCGGATCGTTTTGCCGAACCGCTAAGTTACTAGGACATAAACAAACCAACACAAGTTGTTTAGCTATTTTAAAAATAAATTTGGTAATATCGTTTTCCTTGTTTTTTAAAGACATTTTAACGGTGCTGGTTGAACTGATGGATAATACTGGTTTGAGTTAGGCTGCGAGTAATAGATAAAGGAAGAAGGGGAAACCAAGAATAAGTGCAATGGTTTATTCAAACCGAAAATGTTACAACGGCAAAGCTGTAAAGATACATCTTGAATGCACGGTCAGAATACATACACAATGGTTTGACATGCAGTTCGTACATAATGGTGATGCTATGCTGGATAGAACAAGAAAAACAAATACGAGATCTAACTTCTGCTGGAGGACAGGAACAAATAATGTACGCGTCAAGGATAGCCGAGGTTGACTGCGGAAATAAACGGGTTCTCTGTCGAAGATCCAAAACTCGATCGTGCAAACGCACCTCACTATAGAAATAGCAGGAAAGGTTTCTTTAAATAGCTGATGGTAGGGCTATAGTGGATAGACACAAAATTGGCACGCTTGGCTGGTCTGTCACATGATGGGGTAAACAGCTTGTTTTTTCTGATTCCTTTAGTATGTTGTGTATCTGCACTTAGACCGTTATTCAATTCTTTAGTATTTAAACCAGTCGTATCCGGTTTCAAGTTTTCTACATGTTTCATGTTGAAACTGGCCAGGTAAACAAGCATACCATTTGGCAGAGTAATCTGAATACTAAACAGCTATCGTTGTTTGTCTTTGACCCCCGAATATCATCTTGCTTCACTAAACCCCTACTTTACTCTGTTTGTCTTCTGACCCCCATCATATGTTTTTTTTTTTTTTTTTTTTTTTGTTAAATGTCCTTTTTTCATATTTTCTCTCCGGAACAGATTCCTGACGAACCAGAATGGGACGGTGTGTGGGATGCTACGAAATACCGCCCTGCCTGTCCACAGGCTCCATGGTATGCCCGTGAAACTATCCCCAACTTTCACGAGATGGATGAAGACTGCCTTTATTTGAATATTTTTACTCCAAATGTAAGTTTGTCTTCTTTGCATTTACATTGAAATGTAGACGAGAGGGGTTGGCATGGCCCAGGTGAATGGGCCTATAGATTGGAGAAGGACACTCTGACCACTAAGGTGCTTATCTTAGCTGTCAGATGACCATGGTTTTCTGGGGTTTCCTGATTTTGGGGGGAAATTTTCCTTATTTGAAATTCTTGTTTTTGTTATTTCTCTTGTTTACATGTATTTTTTATTTGTGTAATCCTACACGGTATCATCCATTGCCATCCTCAATCCTTTTTGTGAGCTTTTGTGGATAATAAAGAAAACATTATTATTATTATTATTATTATTATTATTATTATTATTAGTAGTAGTAGTAGTAGTAGGAGGAGGAGTTGTTGGTGGTGGTGGTGGTGAGCTGGCAGAATTGTTAGCACACTGAGCAAACTGCTTAGCATTTCATCTGCCTTCACGTTCTGAGTTCAAATTCTGCCGCATCCTTCCAGGGTCGATAAGTTAAGTACCAGTAAAACACTGGGGGCAATGTACTTCACTAATCCCTTCTCCCAAAATTTCAGGTTTTGTGCTTATAGTAGAAAGGATTATTATTATTAAGAAGGTGAGCTGGCAGAACCGTTAGCCCTCGGAATGCTTAGCAGTATTTAATAATAATAGGATGCATGACCTAGTGGTTAGGGTATTGCACTCACAATCATGAGATTGTGGTTTCAATCCCTAGACCGGATGGTGTGTTGTGTTCTTGAGCAAAAAAACACTTCATCTCGCGTTGCTGTGCGATCATGTGGACACCTGATGTGCGGTGAGCTGACAGAATCATTAGCTCATTGAGCGAAATGCTTAACGTCATTTCATCTATCTCTACGTTCTGAGTTCAAATTCTGCCGAGATCAACCTTGCCTTTCATCTTTTTGGGGGTCGATAAACACTGGAGTTGATGTAATCAACTAGTCCCCCCACCCTCAAATTTCAGGCTTGTGTCTTTAGTAGAAAGGATTATTATTATTATTATTTCTTTTCTTTAGGCTTCATCACAACAAGGTACCATACATCAAGATGGCTGGGGCCAAATCAACAGGCCCCTCTACCCTGTCCTTGTGTTCATTCACGGTGGGGGATTTGTCATGGGGACATCTCAGCAATACCCTGGTTTGTTCTTGGCTGAACGCAACGTTGTTGTCATCACAATGAACTATCGACTGAATGCCCTTGGTAAGTACTTCACAGGGGGTTACAATGGGGATGCAGTGTGGGTGGTGATGCGATTGTTGTTGTTGTTTAACCCCGGGTTAAACTTTATTGAGTGGACTTATGGTCAAAGGTATTCCATATGTGACAGTCCAGTTATTTATTTTTCTGTTTGGAGGGAACTCAAGACTGCACTGTTCAATGTGCATCCTTGGTCTTTTTTTTAAAAAGTCAGGTGTGGTTTGAGGGAGAATTAGTTGCTATTTCTAGCAGGTTGACTGACCTCATAGAGGCTTCTTTGAGGATCAGGTGGAGGAGTGATGTGGCATAATGGTGTAGGGCAGTGGTTCTTTTAAAAAGTCAGGTGTGGTTTGAGGGAGAATTAGTTGCTATTTCTAGCAGGTTGACTGACCTCGTAGAGGCTTCTTTGAGGATCAGGTGGAGGAGTGATGTGGCATAATGGTGTAGGGCAGTGGTTCTTTTAAAAAGTCAGGTGTGGTTTGAGGGAGATTTAGTTGCTATTTCTAGCAGGTTGACTGACCTCATAGAGGCTTCTTTGAGGATCAGGTGGAGGAGTGATGTGGCATAATGGTGTAGGGCAGTGGTTCTCAACCAGGGTTCATATGGCCCCTGAGGGTCTATATAAGAGTTTTGGGGATCCATAAAACAATAATAAAATTGGGGATCCACAATAAGGGCTCCTGAAAAACCTTTTGCTTTAGATGTATCTTGTATTGGTATGTATTGCAAAGAAACAGCTGGGTTTCTTTCTCTAACATTTTACAGAGTTCAACCTACACAAATTAATGGGTGACAAACAAAATGGATTTTGAAAGACATCTCTATGAAACTAGTTTTTAAATATCAAATGGCTATGGGGGTTCACCGGAATAGAATAGTAACCAAAGGGGTCCATAGACAGATAATAGTTGAGAACCCCTGCTTTAGATGTATGTATTGGTATGTATTGCAAGAAACAACTGGGTTTCTTTTTCTAATGTTTTACAATTCATCCTACAAAAGTTAATGTGTGAATAGCAAAATAAGAATTTTGAAAGAAGTTTGAATAAACTAATTTTTAAATGGCTATGGGGGTGGGGTCCACCAGAATAAAATAATAACCAGAGCGGTTCTTAGGTTAAAAAAGAAAAGTGGTTGAGAAGCCCTGGTGTTGGGGTATCGAATGGTATTGTAGAGTGTTTTGGTGTAGTAAGTGCGTTGTGCATGGCTTTGTACAGTGCAGTATGGTCTGGAGCCAGAGATTTTGTAGGAAAATCTGTTTACGATCTAATGAAACAACTCCCAATCTCTGGGAAGAATAGGACCAAAGTCCTAAAGGCAATATCAGAGACAGAGAAGAGATGTTCTATCTGGATCTGGTCGAAGAGGAATAAAAACGACCGCCAGACTGATTTTAGCATTTTAATGCTAAGGGAAATAACTCTGAATGAATCGTTGTGAGAGCATTGACCATTCACCGCTACCATGACAACCAGTTTCTGAGTCTCTGATATACAAGTGGCTAAAAGGTACCAGCAGAAGGGTACCCATTCCCAGCCTTTCTCCTATAATGTGAAGTGCTGTGTAGCCCCTCTACTGCAAGAAATCTGTTCTGGTTCCTTCTCTCACTTTAACCCTCCATCCCATAACAAAGCTGTCTTCCTCCCCACTGTACTCCCACTCAGTTTAAGCGGATCTTAGTCTTAGACGTTGCCCAGTAACCTCACTAGTGCTGGTGCTTCAGAAAATGCACCTGCTGTAAGAGTGATTGGGGTTAGGAAGAGTATCTAGCTATAGGAGCCATGCCAGAATAGGCATTGGAGTGTGATGTTGTACTCAGACCTGTTGGATTCTGTCATCTCATCCAAACCAAATTGAGGAGTAGGCTCAACAAGCCAGCATGATCTCAGGCTTAAATTCATGGCCTCTACATCAGACCGCGGTTGGTGATGAGAATGTGCTGAAGCCTTTGTCCTGCAGTGGATTGAATATAGGCAATCCATCCTGAGGTCAGGCTTTGGTATGAGTAGAAAAACTGCATCCCCCCCTGCCAAGCCATGTTGAGCCAGTGTGGCAGAGTGGACTCATCAAACCAGTATGATATCAGGCTCAAATTCATGGCCTCCACATCAGACTGTGGTTGGTGGAGAGAACATGCTGAGGTCTTCGTCCGGCAGAGCACTGAGAATAGGCAATCCAATCCAGGGCTTTTTAATCCAATATGTCACATGCAATTATCTATAGCTTTATCTGATGAGGAATTCACCGTTCCAAACAAAGAATTATTTCACGTTCTTGAATTTGCTAAACTCTAACGATGTCAACAAGTCATGTTATTGTTTTTTTTTGTATTTTTAAAAAAAATTTTTTTTTTTTTTTGTATTTCAGGTTTCTTGAGTACCGAAGACCAATTGGCACCTGGGAACTATGGAATGTGGGACCAGGTGCGTGCACTGCTTTTCATCAAGAATAACATCAGGAACTTCCAAGGTGACCCGAACAAGATCACCATAGCTGGTCATGATGCAGGCGCTGCAAGCGTGGGAATACATTTACTCTCACCTCAGTCACAAAGTAAAACATTATTATTATTACTATTAGTATTATTATTATTATTATTATTATTAAGGTGGCAAGCTAGCAGAAACATGTGGTTCGTAATGTTTATTATACATTTGATACATATATGTATGGTGGAAGTGCAATGACCCAGTGGTTAGGGCAGCAGACTTGCAGTCATAGGATCAAGGTTTCGATTCCCCGATCGGGCGTTGTGAGTATTTATTGAGCAAAAACACCTAAAGTTCCACAAGCTTTGGCAGGGGGGGTGGTAGCGAACCCTGCTGTACTCTTTCACCACAACTTTCTCTCACTTTTTCTTCCCGTTTCTGTTGAACCTGTATCTCAAAGGGGACAGCCTTGTCACACTCTGTGTCACGCTGAATCTCCCCGAG
>NC_069004.1:32290335-32291142 GCF_001194135.2 Octopus bimaculoides
TATATGTTCTCAGTAAAAATTCAGCGACACAACAGACTGTAAAAGGGCAAGACAAATGAAAAAATACTAAATAAAAAAACGATTAACCCACGTACCATGGTTTCACCTGTTAAAATTTACATAAGTAAATATCTGCAGGATCGTCAGCGTAGTCCGTCGATTCGCAATGCAATTTGCTGACGATCCTGCAGATATTTACTTATGTAAATTTTAACAGGTGAAACCATGGTACGTAGGTTAATCGTTTTTTTATTTAGTATTTTTTCATTTGTCTTGCCCTTTTACAGTCTGTTGTGTCGCTGAATTTTTACTGAGAACATATATTTTTTTTTCGTGGTTAGATGATTCGGCATCTATTTCTAGCATATAGGAGTTCACTTTTGTTGGTCATTCCTCTTATTTTTGTATGTAATATGTATGTACGTATGTGTATATACATATATATATGTCTGTACCCCTGCTGGCAACAAAGGGACTCTCACTCAGAGTAAAAGGCAGACTGTATGACGCATGCGTACGAACAGCCATGCTACATGGCAGTGAAACATGGGCTGTAACTGCTGAGGACATATGTAAGCTCACAAGGAATGAAGCCAGTATGCTCCGTTGGATGTGTAATGTTAATGTGAATACCCGTCAGAGTGTAAGTATCTTGAGAGAAAAGCTGAACATTAGAAGCATCAGTTGTGGTGTGCAAGAGAGACGATTGCGCTGGTATGGACATGTGGTGAGAATGGATGAGGATAGCTGCGTGAAAAAGTGCCACACCCTAACAGTTGAGGGAACCCGTGGAAGAGGTAGGCCCAG
>NC_069004.1:32292152-32293624 GCF_001194135.2 Octopus bimaculoides
TTGATGGTGCCCTGCAGGGCAACATCCGCTCAATTCTTCCCAGACCTCCCAAGGAAATGAGGGAAGAGAGAAGGTTTCAAAGAATCAAAGTTTTGGCAGGAATCGTTGAAGACGAAGGAGCATATTTCATACGTAAGGAGATTCCTAGTTTTACTTTCATTTTCACTTTCTCTCTCATTCACTTTCTCTCTCACTATTTCTTCTCCCTTATTTATCTGTCTGTCGCATTACATAATAATCCTTTCTTCTATAAGCAAAAGGCCTGGATTTTTTGTGGGGAAGGGGCAATTCATTACATTGACCCCAGCACTTGACTGGTACTTTATCAACCCTGAAAGGATGAAAGGCAAAGTCGACCTTGGCAGAATTTGAACTCAAGACATAACACCTTTATAATAATAAATCGTTGTCATTTCCAATAACGGTACCACCTGACTGGCACCCGTGCCAATAGAATGTTAAAAGCACCATTCAAGTGAGATTGTTGCCAGTGTCGCCTGACTGGCTCCTGTGCTTGTGGCATGTAAAAAGCTCCATTTGAGCGTGGTCGATGCCAGTACCGCCTGACTGGCTCCTGTGCTGGTAGCATGTTAAAGCACCCACTACACCCTCGAGTGGTTGGTGTTAGGAAGGGCATCCAGCTGTAGAAACTTTGCCAGATTAGATTGGAGCCTGGTGCAGCTTTCTGGCTCACCAGCCATCGATCAAACCGCCCAACCCATGCTAGCATGGAAAGTGGATGTTAAATGATGAATAATAATAATAATAATAAGCTTTTGTATGGAGGAGGGCTACCATCTGCTGAACCAATACTGTATATTTATGACAGCAAGTATACAGTTCCAACATTTTGTTTTCTTTCTCTCCCCCGTTTCCTGCCTTCCTTTCCTTCTATTGTTATTTTCTTCCCTTGTTACTTCATTCCTTCCTTTCTTCATTCCTTCCGTTTCTTCTTTCTCAGCCAATTATTTTGGACTTGAAGATGGAATACAACCGGCCGAGTTTCAAAACCTAATTTACGAATTTGTGGTGGAGAGGAATGCAACCAATCAAGAGAGG
This sequence comes from Octopus bimaculoides, assembly GCF_001194135.2. Classification (NCBI taxonomy): domain Eukaryota; kingdom Metazoa; phylum Mollusca; class Cephalopoda; order Octopoda; family Octopodidae; genus Octopus; species Octopus bimaculoides. The sequence continues at coordinate 32,293,212 of NC_069004.1, forward strand.
TCCTTGGAGAGCCTGGAATTTGAATACACTTATTATGAAGACCCCAAAAATATAACTGGTATTCGGAACCGTTCGATTGCAGTAGGTTCCATATATTCATATATTTTTCCTACAGAAATAATAATTGTGGCAGTGGCGGTTGTTGTGGTGGTGGTGGTGGTGGTAGTGAAGACAGTTTTGATGGTGGTGCTGGTGCTGGCGGGGGCAGGGGCGGTTTTGTTGTGAAATTAATTGAAAGAAAGACAATGCCTTTAAAAAAAAATATGGTAACGAAAAGGATAAAGACCCTTTTTTTTTTTCAGTGTCTATTAACTTTTAATAGGTTATTCAGAGGAAGAAGGGCAGGAGGCGGGGGGTGGGGGAGATTCTCTCAGATACAGACCTGGCCCAAAGCTTGCAACAAAGTGGAATCT
>NC_069004.1:32294065-32297710 GCF_001194135.2 Octopus bimaculoides
AGTAGAAGACTCTTGCCCAAGGTGCCAATATATTATGGTTGCATAACAAAATATGGTGTCCCTAACAAGTCATTAATATTGTCTTATATTTTTTTTTGGGGGGGGGGTTGTTTTACCTCTGACTCCATACCTGTGCATCTCTTGAAAATAACTTTCACCATCTTTTATTTATTTTATTTTTCAGCTGATGTCGGACTATATGTTTGGGTCTGGTGTCGATGAAGTTGTCAAATACCATGCAAGATATAACGCGACCTACTTCTATGTCTTCAGATACAAGTCACATTACGATTATCTTCCACCATGGAGAGGTGAGGCTTATTCTACTCCATGCTTTAGTTTCAAATTTTGGCACAAGGCCAGCAATCTCAGGGACGGCAGGTAAATCAATTGCATCAACGCCAGTGTTCATCCTGGGACTTATTTTATCGACCCGAAAAGGATGAAAAGCAAAGTCAACTTCAACGGAATTTGAACTTGGAACATAGCAATGGACAAAATACTGCTAAGCATTTTACCTGGTGTGCTAACGATTCTGCCAGCTGAACACCTTATTCTACTCATCATATTGCAAAGAGACTTAGATATTATTGTTGTTGTTGTTTTCTATTCCACTTAGACCCTAATTTGACTGATCTATATAAAGCACCCAGTACACTCTGTAAAGTGGTCGGCATTAGGAAGGGCACCTAGTTATAGAAACCATGCCAAAACAGACAGGGAGCCTGAACAGCCCTTTCAAGCTGATCAGCTCCTGTCAAACTGTCCAACCCATGCCAGCATGGAAAATGGATGTTAAATGATGATGACAATGAATTAGACTGTATTCCCTTCCATTGGTAAATCCAAGGTTTGCTTCCATGGATTTCATGAAGAACAGAGAGTATATTATCAAGACTTAATTATTAAAGAACCGACTGTTACACATTTTAAAAATTTATTTAATAAATAAGCATTTTCCTCATATCACATTCTGACATGTTTCTGCTGAATATTTATTCAACAGAAATCCACGTCCTTAAGGTACTTTGACTTGGACAAAAATTCCATTCGGTGTACCCATTGCAATCTATGGACACACAAGAGGTACAGTGCAATTGTTAGAAGATTAACAGAGGAAGTAATGCTCGTATGTGGAGGATGTATGGAAGCTGTAATGGCCACAGATACGAAGAAAACTAATTTCTTTAAATGTCCCAGTGGGTCTCTGGAAGTTGTTGTTTCTTGTGTTATATTAGTGTTCGTTCTTCTGTGTGGAAGGAGATTTTAGCTATTTTATTGAGTGTTGTGTTACGATGAAGGAATGATTATCTCCCTTGTATTAACTGTCCATCAGGGGACTCCACACACACACACACACACTATTAGGTATTCATTGTATAAGATCTGTGTTGAGTGTGATTCCTGTTCTATTTGAGCTGTATTAGTGAATCAGTAACATCTTGCATAGGATGTAGGCTGTTCCTGGCAGTGCAGAGTGTTGTGAGTACTGCTATGGATTCTATATTTTAATTTTCTTTTTTTAAGCCAAAACAAGGCCAAAAAAATCATCTCCGGTTAATCGTTGAGAGGATGTTGCACTCTCTGAGTGCTCTTATTATTATTATTATTATTATTATTATTTCTAAATATATAAGCAAATAATAATGATCGAGAAATGATAATCCATTTGACTTCTCTATTCCTTTTTGGTCGCAGGAGTTGCTCATGGTCAGGACTTGCAGTACGTGTTCGGCTTCCCTTACTTCTCGCGGTGCTACAGTAAGATCACTGGAATCTACCCACGCCAAGACTACTCAGTGGATGACATTGAAATGAGTAATTACATGATGACAGTGTGGACTAACTTCACTCTACATGGGTTAGTAATTAATTTATTGCATCATAATCAGGTGATGTCTTACCTGTTATAACATCTGACTGATACAAATATACTGAGCGATGATACTACGATGCCAACTGATCGATCCCAGGTGACTGATGCCATCACAGCATCACCATCACCATCATCATCCTTATGATTGTCATATTCATCGTTGTCTTTATTATTATCATCCTATTCATAATCATCATGATCATCATTCTTATATTTACCATCATCATCCATATCATCATCATTGACATCATCATCATAATCATCATCATCCTCACCACCACAACCAACTCCACCACCACCACCATCATCATCATTTGATATCAACTTTCCCATTCTTGCACGGATCAGATAGAATTTGCCCAGGCTGGTTTTCTAGGGCCGGATGCCCCCTGTTGCCAGTTGTTGCCTGTTTCCAAGTAAGGTAATATTTCCCCTACGGCCAGCACGTTTTTCATAGAAAACCAGAAACAAACAACATTGTTTCTCCAACAGTGATGCTCCTTTACAACTATGATCTGATGTCAAGACATGATCGCACTCACACACACACACACACACTCCCATCATTATTGTTTAACCCCTTTAGCATTTAAACCAGCCATATCCTGCCAAAATATTCTTCCTGTTTTATGTTCCAACTGACCAGGTCCAGTTTCTCACACCTTCCCTACAAAGTTAGTCTAAAAATAAAGCATATAGTCACACAATCGAAATCTCAAAGCTACAAGATAATGCTGGATTAATTCAAAACAATGCTAAAGGGTTAATGTCAGTTTTCCATCCTAGCATGAGTTGGACAGTTTGAGAGGTGCTGACAAGCCAGAGAATTACATCAAGCTTCAATGTCTGTTTTGGCATTGTTTCTATGGCTGGATGTCCTTCCTAATGTCACCCACTTCATAGACTGTACTGAATGCTTTTTATGTGATACCAGTGAGGGCATTATGTAACTCGCAAGACTAAACCCCTCAACTGAAGATGATTTTGTGCTTTTAGTTTCCGTTTTCCAAAATCCTCCCCATATTTTTTATGTCACTATATCAAGTAACTCATGTCGTTATTACATTTTAAAACTTATTAAGTTCTGTAAATCTAATTCTTTCTTTCCAAGTTTTATTTTAATTTGTATTCATGATTTTTTTTTTTTTTTTTTACACTTCCAGGGCCCCAACTCCATCCAGAGATGATCTAAAATATTTCCGGGATGTTTACTGGCCCCCATTCCAGTGGAACAATCAGAGTTATATGATCATTGACAACCATACAAGAGTAAGTTTTCGGTATCGACAGCAAGAATACATGTTTTGGACGGATTATTTCCCTAAAGTCTCCTTAAGTAAGTGCTGTTGCAGTCTTCTTATTCCCCCTCCTCCTCCTACTTCTTTTTCCCCTCCTCCTCCTTTGTCATGTTCTTCCTCTTCTCCTTTTCCTCCTTTGTCCTGTTCTTCCTCTTCTCCTCCATCTTGTTCTCCTTGTTCTTTTTCCTCCTCCTTCTCCTCTGTCTTCTTGAAAAAGAATCTCATTTCCTTTTGTGTTAAATAATGGTTGTGTGATTAAGAAGATCTCTTTGCAACCTCATCGTTTGAGGTTCAGTCCTCCTGTGCAAGTGTCTTCTACTGTAGCCTTGGGCCAGCCAATGTCTTGTGAGTGGATTTGGTAGACGGAAATTAAACAAAGCCCAGTATATATATCTTACATATTAAAACTGAAAACGTCTGTGTGTGTGTATCGGTATGTCCTCGTTTTGTGCCAAAATATATATATATATA
>NC_069004.1:32297871-32307388 GCF_001194135.2 Octopus bimaculoides
TATTTGAACGAAGGCATTTACCATCTTGTGGATATATTACTCTCAACACATATATTTATGAATCTCATTTGTTTCTCTCTCTCTTTTATATTTGCTGAACTTGAATGAAGAATTTTGCCAAGGATCTCCTGTTGTCAAGATAGAATCTGAAAAGATGACCACTTTCATGAAGACCACCTGGGCACTAGTTGTGATCAATGCCATTCTTCTCATCATTCTCTTGGCTTTTTCGATCACCATTTGCCGGCTACATCGGCAGAAGGGTTTCTGAAACCACTAGATGTATTTTGGCAGCAAAATGTCCTCAAATCATACCCTGCTAGCTATAAGGCCAAAAAATAAAAAAAATAAAAAAACAGAGAGAGAGAAAAAAGGGGGAAATTGAACAATATCTTAGATAAACAAGAAAAACATGGGCTGGTCACATCTTGATTGTCTGTGGATAATGTTGATAATAACAACAGTTATCCATGTATTTATTTTGTTGACCAATCTTGTGTACCATATACACTTGCTTTCCTTGAGAAAGTTTTCTACAGTGACAGGTTTATCTGACTGCCCAGTTGTCTGGTTGGTCACTTGCGAAACAGTGTAACATCTTGTGAATATAATTCTTTCTTTTCAATCCAAATACAAAAAAAAAATTAAAAAAATTCAAAACTCGAAATCAGTATAATAATAATAACAGCAATAATAATAATAATAATAATAATCACAGCAACCAAGTATCAAAGCTTATAATATATGGAAAGAGATGCTGTGAGACCTGACAACAGGCCGTTGTCTGCTCTCACAGAATCAACCAGAGCAAACGACCAAGTGCTTTGAGAAGTATAACAATAATGATAATAACTAGTAGGACCCATGGAAATTCCACAGAGCGAAAAAGATTAAGAGAAGCTACTCAAGAAAGAAAGGATGATTTTTATTTTATAATGTATTTCGCTTCCAGTTAGAATAATAGATTATATGATTTTAAAATTTCCCTCTGCTAAGCACTTTACATTTCTCTCTTTCTATTCACCTCTCACTTCCACCAGTCATACGAGTGACAGCATAATGCATTGACTGGCTATCTGGTCTCTCACTTCTCCTCCTCCTCTCTTACAAACTAAAGCGTAAAGTATGAACGAGCAGGTAGAAGAAGAATATTATAGATTCAGTTCAATAGAAAAATATTCTTTTCACTATCAACACACCACCATCTTTATCACTATAGTTTTCAATGTATCTCTATTCTGACAATACAAATGCTATCTGCCCCTCTCTCTCTCCCCCCAATATAACTGCCTCCCTTGTCCATCTTTCTCTATCTGCCATTCGTTAACTTCACCACCCAGAGCATCACCCTCTACTAAAGATTGTATCCTAAACATATCTCTTTACCTTTCCTTCACCACTTTAATAATAATAATAATAATAATAATAATAAAAGTACTGATGATGATACTATCAATAATAACTTGCGTCCTTGACATTGTGTTGGCATATACACCATTGCAAGGACTGCAATTCTCTAATTTTACTCTGCTCTTTTCGCCTATTGTCTCCGCCATGGGAACCTTAATGCAGCTAAATCTCTGTTGGATCATATTCCTATCTTGGGGGAATGTATATTAGAAAACCCAGGCTTCCAGATGAGGCAGGAATGGCCTAGAGGTCTTTTGGTGAGAAGTTTTTTTGATCGAGACTGACCTGGGGCCAAGCAATAACAATGACAACAACTTTATTGGTATACATATAAGCCAACAAGAGGAACCTCTTTGCTGACACACGAACTGCTAGAAATAGCAACCAGATCTCAAACGTTGGATAATGTTGTCCAGAAAATACTGCATCTTAAAAAAAAGATAATAGAACAAAAATCTTTTATTTATAAATCTGGTCTGTCCTGGTCTAGTCTTGAACAATCAGCAGTTTCATTGTTTAGCAACAACAACAATAATAACAATAATAGACCAACAGCAGCAGACTTTGCAGGGGACTTTGCAGGGGACAAACTCAACCTGCTCCCTGACTTTTACACTGTCCCTTTTGTCATTAGAATACACAGAATTGTCCTCAGTCGAGTAGGAACATGGTGAGTTTGGCTGCCTGGATTTCTGTTTGTTCTTATGGGTCTTGGTCTGCTTAATCCAGACTGACCAATGGCAATTACTATTCAGCTTCTTTTTTTTTTATATATATATTTTATGTATAGTTTTTTTTTTATTTGAATACTAGCTTTATTTGAAATGACGACACTTTGAGTGCAACCAAAGGTGAGTGTGAGTAAAAACGGATTACTTGAGTGTAATATGAGACAATGATTGCTGACTATGAGTGAAAATAGAGTTTAGATATTGATTACATGAGTGTAACTTGAACTGAAGTACTGATCACTTTAACCCTTTTGTTACCATATTTATGTTGAAATACACTATTTTTGTTACAATTAAATTTGAAAATATTGAAGTGTTTTGTAAAATAATCTTGTTGGTATTTGGAACACTAACATGAAATTTTGATGGAAGATCACTTTAACCCTTTTGTTACCATATTTCTTTTGAAGTACGCACTGCCTTTGTTTCAGTTAATTTTGAAAATAATGAATTTAGTAAAATTATTTTGTTGCTATTAAGCTTGGTCTTTTGGAACAAATTATTATGAAACTTCCATAGAAGAATGTTTACACTTAGATCACTTTAACCCTTTTGTTACCATACTCCTGTTGAAATGCATTGCCTTAGCTGTAACTTGATACAGTGCAAGTGAGTGTTTTTTGAACTGCTGATTGCTTTCGTTTTGTAATAGACAGCTATCATGCAGAAGATGCCAGCTTCCAAATCCTGTTTTCTGATTAAGTAAAATTGATTAAACTTTAAACTTTAGTAACATTTTTCTGCAATTTTTCTGGAAAAAATAAACAACAAAATCGGAGTTAATGCAGAAAATTATTTCAATGTATCAAATTTGAATATTTTGACATGATTTTAAAATTTCACAATATGTGACAGCAACAGGGAAGACCCTACAAAAGTAGAGAGAGACAAGCAATTATAGGACGTCTCTGTCTCACACACACACACACATGATTTACAAACGTACACAGCATTGCATGTATATCCCTGAATGACAGCTGCATTAACGTTATCGTTGTACTGTCACTCCATATTTGTCGCTTACATAACTTTGTTCTCCCCTTCCCTGATATCAGTGACCCTCACTATGCCACCATGTTTCTCTCACACTAACACTCTTGCACTCTTCTCATTTTATCAAATAGTAGCCCAACCCCACTAGGGGGCCCATAATAGATTTTTATTGAAATTCAGTTAGCCTATAATTGAACTGGATGTTAGCTTAACATGTATGCAAAGTTTCATTAAGATTGGTTTACTGGTGTAGGCAGCAAGATGGTAACAGACAGAAATTGCCATTTATGTATAAAATATGTATATATATATATATATATATATGTAATATATGTGTGCCCAAATCTAGTATCAAGCAAAATACCTTCTGGTGTTAGATTATATCCCCATTCACAGGTTGGCTCTGCCTTTCAAGATTCCAAAGTTAATAAAGTTTGTACCTGTTTACAATTACTTACTACTTTATTGAATATGTTGTCCCAGCATGACCACACTGATTGAAACTAGTAAGGTTTAAAAGAGTAAAGTCTTGTGAATATAACAGCGACATTCTTATCATTAACCCTCTTCTGCTAATTAATAATCTTTCACAAATCATTGGTACATATACTTTCAACGAATCTCTTATTGTATATCCATTGTAATTACTTTTGTAATTATTTTTGTAAAATATTAAAAATATAAACGGAGAACAATAGTTGTTGTTTTAACATTATTGCCACTTTAGACTTGGGTGGCCACAAGAGTGGCTCCTTCATTCAAGCATCACGTCTATGTTAGAAACAATTATTATTATTATTAAAGCAGCGTCATCCTGGAAGATCTGAAGAGCTTGACGAGGACGTCCTGCAAAACCTGGTGGAACAAAATCCCATTGTAACTGTTGAGGAACTAGCAAGGAAACTTGGATTTGGTCATTCAACAACACCAGTGCTAGAAGAAAAACCACCATCTTTGGTTTCAAGACGAATGGTGTTCCTCCATCAGAATAATTCTTGGCCACATTACAGCAAGGATGACATTCTAAAGGCTGGAGCAGTTAGAATGGGAAACGATGCCCCACCCATCATATTTGTTGGACATTGATTATCATTTATTCCGCAGTTTTCAAAATTATTTGAATGGGAAAGATGTGAATTCTGTTAGCAAGGTCAGAACAGTACTGGAGGAGTATTTTTCATCACGGACAAGTGAATTTTGGAAGAGGGGCCTTGCAAGTCTACCAGATAGCTGGAAGAGCATTGTAGAAAATGAAGGAGAGTATATTTTAGATTAAAAACGAACTTTGTTTATCTTAATTTTAAAAAATAAAAGTATTAAAAACCACACTATTTATGGGATGACCCAATAAATGGGACTCTGAACTGACAACTGTGCTTACTGGCCATCAGGAGATCCTTATTTGCATGTGGACAAAGCAGTCATTTTACCAGGGGTCAACGTCTTGTATGGAGTGTCCTCAAGAGGTTTGTTACAATCATTTTCCTTTGAAGGTCCTGTTACTGGTCAAGCATACCTGGACATGCTATGCTTGTCCATTTAACCTGCCATACATGCACTTTGTGGTTAAGTTGAATTTTTCTTGTGAAAGATGGCACACTGCCTCCACTGTTGGCCAAAACATGTGAGCTTGACCGGATGGAAATTTGCTAAAACACTAGACAGGGTGAGGAGGTACAGTTGAGTTCCTTGCATGTTCTCCTGATTTAACTCCCGCAGACTTTTACTTATGGGACACCCTGAAGGATGCTGTATCATCATCATCATCATCATCATCGTTTAACGTCCGCTTTCCATGCTAGCATGGGTTGGACGATTTGACTGAGGACTGGTGAAACCGGATGGCAACACCAGGCTCCAATCTAATTTGGCAGAGTTTCTACAGCTGGATGCCCTTCCTAACGCCAACCACTCAGAGAGTGTAGTGGGTGCTTTTACGTGTCACCCGCACGAAAACGGCCACGCTCGAAATGGTGTCTTTTACGTGCCACCCACACAAGCCAGTCCAGGGGCACTGGCAACGATCTCACTCGAAAATCCTACGGGAGCCAGTCAGGCGGTACTGGCAACGGCCACGCTCAAAATGGTGCATCTCATGTGCCACCCGCACAAGAGCCAGTCCAGGGGCACTGGCAACGATCTTACTTGGCTTGCCGGGTCTCCTCACGCACAGCACATTTCCAAAGGTCTCGGTCAGTAGTCATCGCCTCGGTGAGGCCCAATGTACGAAGGTCTTGCCTCACCACCTCTGGAGAAAAATGGCTACATTGATGGCCTGTGCAGTAATTCCACTGGACACATTGACCAACATTGCCCAAGCAACAGTTCACCATACTAATAAATGCCTGGACTCTAATAGGTACCACTCTGAGCACCTTTTATAATTATAGAGGTTAAAGGTAACAGTTGTTCAAGATGCTGTGTAATGGGATTGAACTCAAAACTACATGGTTGCTAAGCAAGTATCTTAACCACACAATCAGACCTGGACCTCATGACAAAAAAAAAAAAATCAAAAACAAAACCAAAGCAATTATAAAATATCAAATATCTATTTATATATGAATAAACTGTGGTTTAAGGGAAATTTGGTTGGTATTTCCAGCAGATTAAGTAACCATGTAGAGGCTCTTTCATTGATTTCATTTGTATAACATATTGGTTTTGTTCGACTCTCTCTCTATTAAATATTAAACATTTAAAGTAATATTACAGTGTGTGATTTACTCAAGTAATGTGCATGGACTATAAAACAGAGTTATTTAGTTTCGAAGACAGACAAAACACGAAACATAATAGTTTTCTGTTAAATAGGGTTTCAAGACAAAACACAAAACCCCGGCTATTAAATATTGACGGTTGGAACCAGTATTACATTCTGTGATTTACTTGTGTATTCACTGCAAAATAATGAGGCTTCTAGTTATACGGTCAAGAAGAGAGAATGGACACGATGTTTTTTGTGTCCAATTCAGATTCGATACAAAACATGGATATTAAATATTAAAAATTTACCAGGGTAATAAGTATAAATGATATATATTAATATTTATTTAATCCATAAAAAAACATGTCTATTAAATGTTGATTACAAGGATAGGCTCCTGGCCAAAATTTTTTGTGGAAGTGGTAGAACAATTTTATCAAACTTTGGTGTTTGTTTTATAAACTTTGGTAGAATGAAAGACAAGTTTATAAGAAATTTGCTGTAAATATTTTTGCTGTAGGAAAGTATGCTATTTAAAAAAAATTTTCCAACAAAAAAAAGATTAGCTGTTTTCTTAAAATGGTAACTTCATCAGCTAACCTACTAATTAGAGAAAGGTAATTTCTTTAAAATGTGCTATTTAGTTTACAGTCTGTTTGTGAGCCTCCTTTATGGTGAAATTTCCTATGGCAAATTTTCCCATAGCAAAAATGTTTATGGCAAGTTTTCTGAACATGGAAAGACAATGTTGATCCTGGAAGTGTTGGAACTTAAAAATACTTAGCATTAAGGCTAGGGCAAACTGGGAAGTCACCCAGGGGCCTCACTGGTCTATAGCCCCAATTCTGATCTATGTTTATTGTTCATAAGAAATACTGAAGGGACCAGTGCATTGATTTCCCCAGGGTCCTATAAAGTTGTGAAGACAGTCTTCAATGGGGTTCGCTTGTAACCCCTGTTCCTGGGCCCTAGCTTAACACATTCGGTAGAAATTACAAAGGGATCCAAATCAAACTGTTTTAAATAACACACACACACACACACACACATATATAAAATACGCGTATACACTCGTTCACATACTAATAACACCACACTAACAGCAACAAAATAGAAAAAAATGCTCTGGGAAAGATGAAAGGAGAAAAAGAGAGAGAAGGTAATAGAGAGAGTGAGAACAAGAGAGGCAGAAGGATTGGGTCAAAGAGAAGCAAGGCTCAATGGGAGACAGACAAGTCTATAGAGACTACAGCAGGTACAGGCATGTTTCTAGGAAGTGAAGAAACAAAAGGAGAAAAGAGAAAGAAAGAAAATAAGAAGAAAACCTGAAGAAGAGAGCAAGGAAGAATATTAGAGAGGAGGAGAGAATAGAAGATGAGAGATGGAAAGAGAATTAGAGGTGGCGGTGGTGTAGAAGAAGGGTAAGTATGGATTAGGTTGTTTCTCCTTGTAACACTCTCTCTCTCCTTTTGGCATTTCAACCCCTTCATCCACCACCAGCGCCCTTTGTATACACCATGAACCAAAGAAGGAGATCGTTATTTCAAGAGGTTTTTGACCTGCTAGAAATAGCTGCTAAATTCTTTTAAATTTTAACCAATCGTTTGAAAGCAAGGAGGATGTGAGATAATTTGCCCTAAAACGACAGGATGGTCACATTCGGAATGCCTCTGATCCCTAGATCAACTCGATTAGAGGTTGTTGGGGTGGAGGTGACTTAGAGCTAACGGAGAGTAACAGCGGTTACTCAATCTGCTTGAAATAGCAGCAAAATCCTTGAGATAGTGCCTACAGTTGTCTTAAAACAAGAATGACATGTCAGTTAATGTCTTATAAAAGACTAGATTGTCACCTTTGAGATGTTTTTGATCCATGGATCTGCTCGATTTGTGGTGGTGGAACGGATGAGTTCGAGCTAAACAACCAATAACAACGACAAGGGCAATGGAGGAGGCAGCATATTTATTCAACGTGCTAGAAACAGCAGCCAAATCTCTTTCACATGACAGTTATATTGTTTGAAAATAAAAGGACATACTACCCTTGATACAACTATGTCTGAAAGACCCCCAACAAAAAAAATAAATAATCCCCCCCCAAATCGATGGACTGGTCATGGCTGGAATGTTTTTCGACCATAGGGTCTACTTGATCAGAACTGACCTGTAATTAAACAACAACAACAATGCTTAGAACAATAACACAAACAACATTTACGTTCTCTTTTTGTTTGTCTTCCTCCCTTAATAGACACAAATGAACATAACTAAGAAACAATTAGTAATTATCAAACACGTGCTCATTACAAATTAATTAGTTGCTGCTGCTCCAGTAGTAGTAGTAGTAGTAGTAGTAGTAGTAGTAGTGGTAGTGGTTGTTTAACCCAAGGTTAGTTCTGACTGAGCATATACATATATGATCAAAAGCATTGCAGTTATGATTAGCCAGTGTTTACTTTTTGTACACTGTGTATCTAGGACTACATTATGTGATGTTCGGTTTTGATTTTTTGCATTTTTTTTAAAGGTGGTAGGGTGTGATTTGAAGGAGATGTAACTGCTACTACTTGCAGGTCAAGGGAGTATCTACGGGATTCTTTTTCGTTAACTGAAGGAATGAATATAAAAATATAAGGGTTAGAGTTTACTGTATCAGATCATTATGCAGGGAAATTTCAAGGTAGAATATGTATTGTAGGGGTCAAGGAAGTGGTAGGAAGAAGTAGGTGGCTGGATGGAGAATATTTGGAGTGTTGGAGCAAGGTGGGGTGCAGTACATTGCTTCAGGACTCAACTCCAATCTCCGACCTGGTTAACTCCACATGGACTAGAATGTAGAGTCTATACAAAAGGAACATGGAAAAACGTAGTTGGTATTAATGTTATATAACATGTACATGTGCTTCCTGAGATTAGCAGACATCAATTATGTGAGCTTATGTAATTGATGTCTACCAATCTCATGAAACATGTGTACATTATACAGGGCGTCCCAGAAAGATTTACCCATTGATATTTCTTAATTATTGAAAAAATAAACTTAAGGTAAGACAATGAAATTTGACACACACGTAACTACATTTCGAAATGACCACCTTTCGCGTTGAGCATAGTCTGCAAACGAGTGGTCACTAAGTTTCATGAACAGTACCTCTTCATCCAACTTGACCCACGAAGACAGAAGGGCTTTCTTCAGATCTGACAAATTTTGAATAGGAACAAGTAGAAACATTACTCTTCAAGATGGACCAGATAACAAAGTCGATGGGACTGATGTCTAGACTTGATAGAGGCCATATCATTTTGTCCCCCAAACCGCTGAAATCCTCTTTGCACCATCGCTGGGTCAAATTGGATGTGTGGTCCGGACCTCTGTCTTGAATGAAGATGTAACGGTCATCAAAGATTTCTGTGACCAAGAGTAACACTTTCTCATCCAACATTTCTTCATAAACTTCACTGTTGACTTTAACGCCAGCAACAATGAAAGGAGACGTGGACCCATCAGATGCAACTGCAGCCCACACCATGAGAGAAGCTGGCTTCTGACAGCGTAAATGACTCCTGCTATCTTCAGGCAAGTCTCTTGTATTACGTGCATAAAGCCTTATCTTTCTGCCTATTGGTGACTGCCTTCACCGTGAAGATCTCGTCGGACCAATCAGCACATTGCTAAC
>NC_069004.1:32307912-32313242 GCF_001194135.2 Octopus bimaculoides
TATATATATATGTATTTATTTATATATGTATGTTTGTGTGTCTGTATTTGTCCCTCCAACATTGGCTCCAGCATGGCCACAGTCAAATGACTGAAACAAGTAAAAGAATAAAAGAGTAAAAGTATATAGTCACACACACACACACACACACAAACACTCCCACAGTCAGGGATTCTACTAAAATGAAAGCAAAAACGAGCATGGCCACCTGATTTATTGATTGCCTGATTTGTAGCCAAACATGTCTGTGGTTGCTCACTGAAATGTGGATCATTTTCAGATTCTTGTTGAATCTTTTCATCCTAATGGCTTCCTTAAATTTAGGACCTCAATGTTCCACTAAATTGTTTTCTCAGTACAGATAACCACGGAAAAAGACAACCTTGACAGCCCTCAAATCAGTCCCCAAAACCAGTTCTGTGTTGATCATTTGCGCCTTGTAGAAGCCGTATAACACCACTCAATGAGCTGAGCCTTTCTGGATCATAAAGACACATCATCAGTTCATCTCCTTCCACCAGAATGAGAAAAAAAAGAAGCATGATAATGATAACAGGTTGGATTGAGTAAGGGGACCCAGAAGCAGGGTGGGTCCATCATATGACCATAGAAGCTCATAAAAAAAAAGAGAAAAATACTTGCTGAAACACAACCTAGAATTTAAGTGCCAAGGTGAAGAAAGGTAACCTCCCACCCTGTCCCACCCCAGAAATCGAATCCTACTCCCCCATCCCCGGAAGGTTTGCACTCAAGAACCTTGATCCTGAACTTTGATACGTTAGAAGACAGAAATATGGCCACTTCAGTGAGATTTCTTTTTGTTGTGGACAATGCAACTAGAGATGTTAGAATTCAAAGAATGCTTTTATCTCAACTGAGAGTCGTTATGGTGCTGCTTCTACTTGATAATGAAGGAAATAATAAAAATAATAATTAATGATGATGATGATGATAAAATAGCAATTATAATAATGAACGAAAAGACATTATAAATCTATATGATTACTAGTTCCACCACCATCACCATCACCACCACTGCTATCACTGCCACCACCACCACCACTGCAGCCGCCAACAACAATATACAACAACAACAGTAGCAGCAGCAAGAACGTAACCGACCTTTGATCGTAGAACTGTTCCACTGGGGCCAACCTAGGCCTAAATAATGATAACACCACCACCACCACCACTACCGCCACTGCTGTCTCCACCCTTGACAACAATTGCAACATTACAACCCAGGAAGGATTATATTACTGTAACCAGGCCTGTGCATACACTTTTGATAGACAGCATTTAATCCTCAAATAATCCATTTTGATAAAGAATGAATAGGTTCCAGGTAATCCAAGGATAAATATGTTTTACTGCTGGTGGTCTCTAATGAAATTGTTGTAAATTTTGTGAAGTAATTGATTTGGAAGAGAGTAGACGGTCTATAGATAGTCTAATTTGGAGAAAGACTGTGGCTAATTCACAGAAAGACCAACTAACCTGTCAACAACTGATTAATCGGTCTTATATGCAACCAAAGTAACAACACCATTTTCTGTTTCTGCTACGTTTTTAAAGACGAAGGATAAAAACCACTTTTGTATACTTTACTGAATTCCACCTTACCAAATTTTGGCATGAACTAACCAATGGATTAATTCTTGCAAACAAATGCGGACAGTCTGTTATGGTTTTAGTTTTGGATTTACCTTAAATTTTACCTTATGATATTTAGGTCTTTGATGAAAAGTAGATGAAATTATTGGGGTTAAAAACCTTTTGGTAAACTGTTTGGTAAAGTGGGAATTAGTGTATGAACAGAAAGTGGGGGCTGTGGGTAATTTAGTAAAGGGGGAATAGTCTAGAAATAGAGTGACCATTTTCCTCTGGATTCCTAAACTTTGACTCTACGATAATTAGATTTTGGATGAACAGTGGATAAAAATCATTGAGGTTAAAAGTCTCTGGGTAAACTGTTTGATCTAGTGGGAATTAATCTGTGGGTAGAATAGAGGATAACTAACAGATAGAAAATCTGTAGTTAATCTGTGGATAGTCTATGGATAAACTGCTGTTACTACATATTGTAATTTGTTGATAAATAATGAGTGGATTAGGGATAACTTAAGAAGTTGTAGCAAATAATAATCTGTAACTTGATAAAGAGTATACTGAATAATTTGTGGTAAGAATTGGTTTTAAAAACTTGAGGACGAACCATTGTTTAATCTAGGGTTATAGGGTTTTAGAGTATCAAAACAGGGGTCTTTTGAACAAAGAAAATACATAGTTATAAAGGGCCTTTGGTTTATTTTTTAGTTTTAAAGGGTGGTTTTGACATTGCTTTTTAGATTTACAAAATATTTTAGACAATTTGCCCCCACACAAACAAATAAATAACAGAAGCCCAAAAAGAAAAATGGGATCAGAATCAAATGAATCTGGGAATATTTTTGACCGACATCCGCTCGTGGCGGCACGGTGCATGTTTTATCTGAACGGTGACCAACATTTTGCTGGTAAAAGTATTCTTTACAATCGAAAGAGATACCCATCTTGGGAATCGGTTTTGGTACATCTGACTGATACCTTGGCACCACAATTTGGTAAAATCCAACGAGTTTACACACCCAACACTGGCACCAGAATTCTTACGCCGTCATTATTGGAAACAAATAAGTGCTATGTGGCATCAAATTCGAAAAAGTTCAGTAAAATAAAGTAAGTAAAAAATCAATGTTTTTAGATTTTCTGTTTTGATATTTTGTTTTTTTAATTAATATTAATGATATTTTGATATTTGATATTTTGTTTTTTTAATTAATATTATGATATTTTGATATTTGATATTTTGTTTTTTTAATTAATATTATGATACAGTTCTATATTTAAGAGATGAGGAATTATGTACATTATTTACATTATTTACATTTGATGGATATTTGTCCTCATCTTGTTTGTTGTTAACACAATGTTTCGGCTGATATACCCTCCACAGCCTTCATCAGGTGTCTTGGGGAAAATTTCGAACCTGGGTTCTCATTCCTAAGGTATTTTTTTGATGTTGTTATTATTATTATTATTATTATTATTATTATTATTATTCAGGTCACTGCCTGGAATTGAACTCGGAATCTTGGGATTAGTAGCCTGCGCTCTTAACCCCAAGATTCTGAGTTCGTTTCCAGGCAGTGGGCATATGGTGTAGTGGTTAAGAGCATGGGCTACCAACGCCAAGATTCAGAGTTCGATTCCAGTCAGTGACCTGAGTAATAATAATAATAATAATAATAACAACAACATCGCAAAAATACCTTTGGAATGAGAACTCAGGTTCAAAATTTCCCGAAGACACCTGATGATGGCTGGAGGGTATATCAGCCGAAACGTGTTAACAACAAACAAGATGAGGACAAATATCCATCAAATGTAAATAATGTACATAATGCAATATTATGATGTTAGACAAGGCAGTTATAATCGACTTGTCCCCTCTTGTAATCGGCTTGTCCCCTCTTATAATTGATTCGTCCCTTCTCCACTTATTCCCTCTTATAATCGACTTGTCCCCTCTTATAATCGACTTGTCCCCTCTTATAATCGACTTGTCCCCTCTTATAATTGACTTGTCCCCTCTCCACTTCTCCCCTCTTATAATCGACTTGTCCCCTTTTACTATTGACTTGTCCCCTCCTAATTTGACTTATTTCTCCCCCGAAACCACTGGCCTTGGGCCAAAATTTGGAACCAATGATCGAGAGAGAGAAGTAAGGTGACAAGCTGGCAGAATGGTTAACATGTTGAGCTTTGTCCATCTTAACATCCTCTGTTCAAACTCCATCAGGGTCGATTTTGCATTTCATCCTTTCAGATTCAGCGTGACACAGAATGTGACAAGGTTGGCCCCTTTGAAATACAGGTACAACAGAAACAGGAAGAAAGAGTGAGGGAAAGTTGTGGTGAAAGAGTACAGCAGGGTTTGCCCCCCCCCCCCCGATGGAGCCTCGTAGAGCTTTAGGTGTTTTCGCTCAATAAACACTCACAATGATCGGTCTGGGAATTGAAACCATGATCCTACGACCGCAAGTCCACTGCCCTAACCACTGGACCATTGCGCCTCCACTATGTATATGTATACACACATGAAATATGTAATTAATATAAATATGTATATTATATATAATGGATAAAACAATACTCTAAATGTAATCTCCTGGTAGACTGAGCGTGACTTAGTGCAGGATTTTTCAGATACAGGTATAGTCCATTTGATAGTCTTCCTCATAAAAAAACCCACACGCATGCATACACACACACACACACACACACACACACACACACACATGCATGTGCACACACATGCACGCACGCACGCTCACATTCGCGCATGTGACAATTGAAGCCACTCAGTTCTGTAATAGCTGTTAAAGCATTAATCTTTTAATTCTCTTAACGAGCTAATTATCTTAAAAGCTCAGGTTTTTTAGTCTTTGTGGTTGGTTTAAAGCTGAAAATAGAACACAGGAAGTGGTGTGGTGTGGGGGGTGGCTTAGCTGCCTCCAGTGTACAATGCGAACAATAATACATAAAAATTATGAGATAAATAAATAAATAAACCACAAAACAACAATAGAGGGAAAAACAAAAACAATAAGAAACAAACATAAGAAATAAAGTGATTAATTTATGAATATATTAATTTTTCTGGTCTTTAGGCTTATTTATTCATTCTGGCGGAGTCGTTAGCACACCAGACAAACAGCTTGGTGGCATCTCATCCTTCTTTACGTTTCGAGTTCAAATTCCATCGAGGTTGACTTTGTTTTTTATCCTTTAAGGATCAACAAAATAAGTACCAGTTAAGCAATGGGGTTGCTGTAATCAACTTAGCCTCTTCTGCAAAGTTTTGAGGCCTTCTGCCAACAGTAGACAGAATTATTATTATTATTATTATTATTATTATTATTATTATTATTATTATTATTATTATCATTAATGTGGCGAGCTGTCAGAATTGTAATTAGTGCATTAGGAAAAAAGTCCAGTGACATTTCTTCCACCACTTTGATTTTTATATCACGTTTGCCATAAAGAACAGTTAGATTTATCTCAGCTGGCTGTGTGGTAAGAAGCTTGCTTACCAACCATATGGTTCCGGGTTCAGTCCCACTGCATGGCACCTTGGGCAAGTGTGTTCTTCTCTAGCCTCGGGCCAACCAAAGCCTTGTGAGTGGATCTATTTTTATGAAACTGAAAGAAGTCCGTCATATATATATATATATATATATATATATACATATATATATATATACATATATATATATATACATATA
>NC_069004.1:32315338-32317838 GCF_001194135.2 Octopus bimaculoides
ATATATTGTATATTCCATATTCTATACCGCACATTAGTTCTGCAGGAATATAAATAAAACATAAAAAACAGACAGTGTTGGAACTCTTTTAAGCAAAATAATATATTCCTCTATACACAATCATACAAAAAAATCCACCTTTTTTTGTATTTATTTTTACTCGCATATATATATATATATACATATATGTATTTGTGTCTATGTTTGTTCCCCAACCATTCCTTGACAACCGATGTAGGCCAGCTTTGTCTGTGTATTTTATCTCAATTAAATGTTATGCAGCTTTGTAATAAATTCTTCAATTCACATGTTTTGTGCTTATGTTTTTGTCATTGTTGTAGTAAGAAGCCATTCTAGCATCTCAGTGACAAAGCACCTCACTAACTACTTAAGGTTGTATTTCTCCTTTGTCAGGCATGCTTTTTGTAGAATATTGGACACGAATTACAGATTATTGGATGCGAATGACAGAATATTGGACACGGATGACAGAATATTGGACACGGATGACAGAATATTGGATACAAGTGACACACATTCTCAAATGTCGTGAGAAGTCAAAATGAAGAGACACAAACACACAGAGGCTAAATGATTAGGGTGTTCGGCTCATGATCTTAAGGCTGTGTTCTTAAGGCTAGCAGTGCATTGTGTTCTTGAGCAAGACACTTTATCTCACGTTGCTCCAGCCCACTCAGCTAGCCAAAGTGAGTTGTACCTGCAATTCTACAGGGCCAGCCTTGTTTTATTCTGTATCTCACAAAATCTCCCTGAGAACTACATTAGGGATTTAAGGATGCATGTGTCTGTGGAGTACTCAACCATACTATTGAAATATTGTTTAATTCAATAAACAGTGTCATCCTCTAATTATTAGAAGTTGTATTGTTTGTTTCGTCGTCGTCGTCGTCTCCTCCTCCTCCTCCTTCTTCTTCTTCTTCTGTATAGGAAAACCACAAGGGAACATCAACGTGGTTGTACAGCCTGCTAGAAATAGTAACCATGTCCCACTCATAATCTCACTGCTGCCATCTTAGATTAAAAAAAAAAAAAGAAGCATGCAATTAGGTACAGTAGATCACCACCCAGGGACCCAGGAGAAAAAAGAAAAACACAATTACAAAAAACCAAACAAAAAGATCTGGGTAGTCATGGATGGAAAGTGCTTTGATCATGGGATAACTCCAATCAAGATATTACCTGGGGCTAATCAACAACAACAACAACAACAGCTACATAAACAACAAGGTTAACAATAACAACAACAATATTTACAATAGCAACATGAAGTAACATTTACAACACCAACAATAACATTAGCAATAGTAACAACATCACCACCACCATCACCACCACCACCACCATCACTTCTGCCGCCACCGCCACCACCAACAACAACAACAATAATGAGGAAGGCACTAGACGTGATGAAGAAAAACAGACTGTTGTTGTTTTCTATGGCAACATTGGAATGAAAGCGAGGAGTGAATTGATTAAAGGTGAAGACGAATTTTGATTAAAGATTTATAAAGAGTGGCATGTTGTTGTTGTTGTTGTTGTTGTTGTTGTGTTTTGGCTGGTCTTAGAGTTGGGTCATGTTTAATACATAACAATAAACTGTTGTTGCCATGATAGGTGAGGGTGTATATATGTACATGTACATGTCTCTGTGTGTATATATATGTATATATATATATATATATATATATATATATACACACACATACGTACACATGCACACACACATACACACATATATATATAAATAGATAGATAGCTATGTACACACACACACACACACACATATTTATAAATAAACATATATGTGTGTGTGTATGTATACATATATATATGCATGTGTATATATGTGTCTATATATGTATACATACATACATACATACATACATACATATATAAATGTATATATAAATGTATATGTATATGTGCATACACATAGACAGTATGTAGATGAGGGACAGACAAACTGCAGACAGATAGATAGACAGATGGATAGATAGATAGATAGATAGATAGATAGAAAGGCAGTAGTAGGTAGATAGGGAGACAAACAGATAGAGAGACAGACAGATAGATAGATAGGTAGGTAGGTAGGTAGAAAGAAAATGGATAGATAGATAGATATATAAATAGCTTGATAGATTGATAGATAGGTAGATAGATTGATAAAGAGATAGAAAGAGAGATAGATAGATAGACAGAATGATATATAGATACATAAATATATAGATTCGTAGATAAATAAATTCCTGGCTACATAGATAGAAAAGTGTTGATATCACAGGAGTCCAGCATTGGTCAATATATGGCTTCAGACCAACAATGGAACGAAACTGAAGTGCTTGGAATATAGAGGGAAAAAAAAAATACAATAAAGGATATGAAACAATATAAAAAGAAACATCATTATCCTCGCCACCTGACCTTCACTTCATTTATGTATCTGCATGTGTGTATATGTGTGTGTTTATGTTCAATGCAT
>NC_069004.1:32319468-32319898 GCF_001194135.2 Octopus bimaculoides
TATATAAATATATATATATAATATATATATGCATATATATATATGCATATATATATATATGCATATATATATGCATATATATATATATGCATATATATATATGCATATAAATATATATATAGGGAGAAAGATAGATATATGTAATATATATATACATTTGGGTATATTCTTTTGCTTGTTTGAGTCATTAAAATGCGGCCATGCTGTGGCACCACTTTCATATATATCTATCTGTATATGCATACATATATATCTCTGTGTGTGGGTATATATATATATATATATGTATATATATGTATGTATGTATGTGTGTGTGTGTGTGTGTGTGCATCTGTGTCTTGAGATATGCATGTGTAAGAATGCATACATTTGTTATTTGTGTGTTTATACGTCTCTGTTCCAAATAAACTTTTGGGTGGAGGTGGGGGCA
>NC_069004.1:32320284-32322907 GCF_001194135.2 Octopus bimaculoides
GCACGCATACACAGGCATGCATGCAAGGACACACACACCACACACACACACACACACACACACACACACACACATTTTATTTGTAAGATTTCCAGCTGGTTTATTTGATGTAATGCCAAACTAGCAGCCCAAGGGTCATTGTTACACATCCTGTCATGAAAATCAGAATGTGTTACTGGTCAACATACTTCACTCTCAGTGGCCTAGTCCACCTTGACATATTTGTGTAACGCAGGGGAGTACAGCTTGCTTCACTGAGTTCTAGACTGATATTCGTAACAGGAAAAAGGAAAATGACGTATTCACAGAAGTAGGTCTATGGTTAAAGAAGCCTGCTTCCTAGCCATGTGGTCTTGGGTTCAGTTCCACAGGGAGGCACCTTGAGCAAGTGTTTTTTTTTATTATTGCCAAGGTTAACTAAAGCTTTGTGAATGGATTTGGTGGTTGGAAACTGAAAGAAGCCTACCGTGTGCATGAGTTTTTGTGTTTGTGTGTTGTCCTCAACTGGTGGGTGCTGGTTTATTTACATTCCTGCAACTTAGCAGTTCAGCAAAAGAGAGTAATAGAATAAGTACTAGACTCAAAATAAATACTAGGGTTGATTTGTCCAACCTAACCCTTCAGAGTGGTGCCCAGTATGGTCACAGTGGTGCCCCAGCGTGGGTCACAGTGGTGCTCCAACATTGCTGCAGTGATGCTCTAGCATGGCCACAGTCCAATGACTGAAACAATCAAAAAAGGTAAAGTGTTTCTGTTGTTGTTGTTGAATCCTAGGTCTGCCATGCTGGAGCAGAACTCAAGACAAAAGCCAGTCAGCTGATGGCCATGCAGTCCAGTCTATTTAGTTTTTCTAAGTACAGTATACATTGGACTACATCATTAAATGTGCCATGCCTTTCCTTAAAGATGGTAGACATGTAGTTTGAGGGAGATTTGACTATTATTTCTTGCAAGCCAAACAAATACTTATAGCCATGGTTGTAGACCTTTTTAATATCCAGGATTTGAACTCAGAACGTAAAGATGGAGGAAATGTTTTTGAGCATCTTGTCTAGTATGCTAATGATTCTGATGATGATGATGGTTTCAAATTTTGCCCCATTTGGGAGGAGGGGATGAGACGAAAGTCAAAGTTAGCCTCAGCGGAATTTGAACTCAAAACATAATGATGGACGAAATACTGCTAAAAATTTCGCCTGGTGTGGTAACGATTCTGCCAGCTTGCTGCCTTAATAATAATAATAATAATAATAATAATAATAATAATAATAGTAATAATAAATAATAAATAATAAATGATAATAAAAATATTCTGACAAATGCATAACAAAAACCCCAGGACTAACAAATATATATAGCAAACGGAAAATAGCAGTACTAGGTACTGCACACATCCTACGTAAAACACTTTCAATACAGTAAAAGTAAGAGCATCACAGCACATACCCAAGGCACACAGAGCTGCGCTTGGTAGTGAAGTGAAAGCACGTGATAAAAATAAAACTACTGAACAATAATAATAATAATAATAATAATAATAATAATAATAACAACAACAACCTCTACAGAATGTGAGGGAAGAAGGTCAAAAGAGTGAACATGTACGCTTACATTACACATCCAGTGGAACATACTAGCCTCATCCCTTTCTAACCTTCACAACAACAACATTGACCACAACAACAGCAACAACTACAACAGTAACAACAACTGTAAGTTCATTAACAAAATCCACTGCAACAGTAACATCAACAACAACAACAGAAGTCTTTCATTCAATTAGATTTATTAGGGAGTGGGGTGGGGTGAGGGGGTAGAGTAGGGACAGAAGAAGGGATTTGAGACACAGGGGAGAGGAAGTGAGGGGGTGGGAGTGAGACGAGACTAGTTTTTAATTAGGATCTAAATAAATGAAATGATAATGACCTTGATAAAATTGATAATTATGATAACAATAAGCTTTCTTCTTTTCAGACAGTACACACACACACACACACTCAAAAACACACACACAACATAAACACACACACAACATAAACACACACACACACACACACACACTCAAAAACACACACACAACATAAACACACACACGTTTGTATGAGGCTGTGTGGTAAGAAGCTTGCTTCCCAACCACATCGTTCTGGGTTCAGTCCCACTGTGTGGCACCTTGAGCAAGTGTCTTCCATTATAGCCTTGGGTCAACCAAAACCTTGTGAGTGGATTTGGAAGAAGCCCATTGTATATATATATATATATATATATATACACTCACACACACACACACGCACATATATATATATATATATATATATATATATATATGTATGTATGTATGTATGTGTGTGTGTGTGTGTGTGTGTGTGTGTATGTGTGTCCCCATATTTGTGTCTGTATTTGTCCCCCTGCCATCGCTTGACAACTGATGTTGGTGTGTTTACATTCCTGTAACTTAGCAGTTCAGCAAAAGTACACCGATTGAATAAGTACTAGGCTTACAAAGAATAAGTCCCGCGATTGATTTCTTTGACTGAAAAAAAATACCTTTAAGGCCATGCTCCAGCATGGCCGCAGTCAAATGTCTGACACAAGTAACTAAAAGAAAAAAATATATATATACATA